>NC_091199.1:9210020-9292520 GCF_040958095.1 Procambarus clarkii | reverse complement strand
TCTCATGCCTTTAGTTGAAAATCTTAATTACAAATGTTTGCAATACAGTATTGTAGTTTTGTTTGGTAATACTGTATTATAATTTACTTGTCTATTTACTACATTTGTAGGATCAGTATTATGGTCTCAGTAGTCCAGTGATCCTTTAATATGTTAGTCAAGGCTAATAATTACCGGTATGTTCGTAATACATCTGCGTAAACACTGCTATAAAGACTATGTAGTTACAGTCCTGATTCAGCTAATGGTTCCATTGACAGGAATGAATCCCCAGCACTAATGAGATATGTATGTACTTTTTGTAAGCTTGATATTGTTAGCCAAGTACCAACTTATGGGTAAACAAGGTCACTTAGCAAGAAGAATCTAAATACTGTACAGTGACACCTCGGCTTACGAATGCCCCTATTTACGAACTTTTTGTATTACGAGCCCAATTTCTTAGTAAAATGTGAATCAGCTTTATGAGCTTTGCCTCAGGTAACATAGTTTGTTGATACGCGTATGGGCAACCTAGCGCATGGTTCCTGGTGGCACGGTCGCTCACGCTTCAGTTTACCAGTACCTCCTGCTTAATGACGATCACGCATGAATTTTTTTTTTAAATTTCATTGTTTTTCGGCTTTTTGGGGTTTTGAACATAGAAGTAATTATTATATATCATGCCATGGGTCCCAAGAAAGTCAGTGGTAAGGTTCAACCTAAGAAACCACATGTGAGGATGACCATAGAGCAAAAACAAGAGATCATTTGTAAACATGAAAATGGTACACAGGTTGTTGAACTAGCTAGGCAGTACAACAAATCTATGTCAACAATATGCATTGTAATTGCTAAGAAAAATTATATTATGAGTGTTAAAGTAGCAAAAGGCATATCAACAATCATGAAACAAGTCATACACAAACACTTGAGGATGTTGAAAAGTTGGTATTAATTTGGATACACAACAAGGTGTTAGCAGGTGATGGCGTTTTAGAGGCTATGATTTGTGAAAATGCAATGCGATTGCATGAAGACCTTTTAAAGAAAACCCCTGGAACAAGTGATATAGATATGAAAGAGTTTAAAGCGAGCAGGGGATGGGTTGAGAAATTTAGAAAAAGAAATGGCATTCACAGTGTTGTGAAAGTTGTGAGTGTTGTGTGTTGTGAGTTGGTGGAGGAACACAGCGGAGAACTGACCACCGAAGAAATTTCTTCACAAGGAGCAGCAACAAGAGGCAGCTAAGTTAATTTCTTCAGGGGAGGAGGAGGCAGTACAGAATGTTCCTTCCTCAACAATTAAGAAGTGGTGTAGACTATGGGAAGAAATGCAAACTATTGTTGAAACGACTCACCCAGAGCAAGCTGTAGTAGGCCGTTACCTTAACCTCTTTAATGACTCACTACAGACAAGTAATTACCTAAGTGTAGTTACAGGATGAGAGCTACACTCGTGGTGTCCCATCTTCCCAGCACTCTTTGTCATATAACACTGAAATTACTGACGGTTTTGGCCTCCACCACCTTCTCATCAAACTTGTTCCAACCAGCTACCACTCTGTTTACAAAAGTGAATTTTCTTATATTTCTCCAGCAGCTTTGTTTCGTTAGTTTAAATCTAGGACCTTTTGTTCTTGAAGTTCCGGCTCTCAGGAATTCTTCCCTATCAGTTTTAGTGATTCTCGTTACTATTTTGTACATAGTGATGATATCGCCTCTTTATCTTCTATCTTCTAGTTTTTGCATATTTAATGCCTCTAACCTCTCCTCATAGCTCTTGTCCTTCAGTTCTGGGAGCCACTTAGTGGCATGTCTTTGCACCTTTTCCAGTTTGTTTATGTGCTTCTTAAGATATGGGCACCATACAACTGCTGCATATTCCAGCTTTGGTCTAACTAAAGTCGTGAACAATTTCTTTAGTATTTCTCCATCCATGTATTTAAAAGCAATTCTGAAGTTAGAAAGTGTAGCATAAGCTCCATGCACAATGTTCTTAATGTGTTCTTCTGGTGACAGTTTTCTATCTAGAACCACCCCTAGATCCCTTTCATTGTCAGAATTCTTTAAAAATTTCTCACATATAGGTTGTGTAGGGTCTATGTTCTCCAATTCCCCATTCCATAACATGGCATTTATTCACATGTTACAATGTAGGGGAAAAACAAGTCTCTATGGAAAGATTTTTAGTGAGAAAAACAAGCAGTGAGCCACAAGCAGGTCCTAGTGGTATGCAGGAAAAATGTAGGAGAGAGAGAGTACCCCAGAGAAGTCATCACTGCCTGATATTATAACGGACGGGGACTCCCTTTCCAAACACCCCCCACTAACACCTCTTCTCCTCCCCCCCCTTCACCATCTTCCATATGCCAACAAGAGTCATCAATAAAGGTAATCAATAACTTGTACATACTATAGTACTAAATATTTGGGTGAATTAGGTATGAAATTTATTTTGAAGTTAATATTTTTGGAAGTGTGGAACGGATTAATTCAATTTACATTACTGTATTGTAACCAATCAAATGTAGCCTTAATTAAGTATGACTATATCAAATGTAATTTTAATTTATTTTGACTATCAAGTGTGAGCTTTTGGCTAGTAAGATTTATGAAGTGTGAGCTTTATGGTGAATGGGCTTGGGTAAGCTTAATTAAGACTTGACATAGCTCACACTTAAGAAAAAACATCATCAAATAAAGGCTTGCCATGCTGTGTCTTTGCTTACTCAAGAAACAGCAAGCCAAAACTGCACCTTTCTTCCTTGTAATCCTCTTATTCCATCAAGGCCAAGGTCACCGCGTGCACCTTTGAGGCCATTGGCTCCTGGGTAACCGTCATTTCCCTGTCTGCCTTTTATTAATGGTCCAGGATACAGGTCTCCCTGCTCACCTTTCTTGCCAGCTCTGCCCGAGTACCCTGTAAACAATGTCTTCTTAAGCATTCACAACGTTAAAGCTTAAACAGCTCAGCTAATTAAAAAATATTGCAGTGTGCGTGAAAAAAAATCTTAGCAACTGAAAATGCTTTAAATTCTTATGATATGGTAGCTTAAAAAGTGAGAGATATCACTCAAAATCTTCAAAGTTCACTATATTAACCATCCAGATGCAAAGAAATTCTTCTATTAGCTGTATTTGTCTGTAAAAGGTAGGATTAATTTTGCATGTTTAAATAAAACTAATATGATGCATTACCATGTCTGACATCTATAAAAAATAATTAACATGAAAATTAAAGAATTTTATTATCATATATTATCACCACTTCACACTATTCATAAGTCTAAAAAAAAGTCTTTCCTACCTGGCAATATTCATAGGTTTGAAACATCTTTTAATACCTGTTTACATATGACAAAATTCAAAAGTCTAAAACAGTCTTTTCAGAGAGTTTACATATGACAAGATTCACACGTCTAAGACAGTCTTTCCTTCCTGTTCACATATGACAAAACATGCTTTTGTTCTGAGTATTTTATTGAAGTGTCAGGGAACAGGGTCTGGGGCCAGATTCACGAAGCAGTTACGCAAGAACTTACGAACCTGTACATCTTTACTCAATCTTTGGCGGCTTTGTTTACAATTATTAAACAGTTAATGAGCTCCGAAACACCAGGAGGCTGTTTATAACAATAACAACAGTTGATTGGCAAGTTTTCATGCTTGTAAACTGTTTAATAAATGTAAACAAAGCCGTCAGAGATTGAACAAAGATGTACACGTTCGTAAGTACTTGCGTAACTTCTTCGTGAATCTGGCCCCTGGACACTAAATATGAAGGAACAATTCAAATAACAGAGTGGAAGCAGTGTTATGAGGAAATTAATTCATAAATGAGTGACAGTCTGCAACTGTCTATTTGTGTTGAGTAATATCAACAGTCAACAAAATTACTTGAAATTATGCTGTGGATAATTTGCTAGCATTATCCTGCATCAGTTGTGAGTGTAAAAGTTAGGAAAGGCTGAATGTAAATCTGAATATCTTCAACATTCTTTCAAACAATACTTTTTCGCCATTCATGAACTGATGATTGGAGATTATAGCTGCATTTCTTATTTATTATCCTTGAAAACAATAATTACAGTAATGGTTTACTCCTGTTGTCTAACTTATACAGTATCTGCCCATCCTACACTAACTCCTCAGCCATCCAGACAAGACTTTTAACAAGATTTTGTGAACATGGAGAGGAGGCACAGAATGTTAAAAGTGTATGAGTTGATGAGCTACAACATATTAATCCAAATTTACCTGCAGCTCCTGGCACACCCTCCAGTCCCCTTAATCCTGGAAGGCCTATCTTTCCTGCGCCACCTTTGGGTCCTCGTGGACCAGGAAGACCTGGTAAACCTACCCGCCCTGTTATTCCACTGGGACCCGGGTTGCCGTCATCACCCTTTACACACGTTGTTCCTGTGAATGAAAGTGATCAGTCTTATTCAATCTTGTATTATTATTTTATACATCAATTTTTCATTTATTTTGTTAGGGACAGGAAGCCTGTCTTCCTGAAGACAGGAAGGTTCTTCAAGGTTCAACCCACTGAGTCTCCCCAGGATGCAATCCCACAACAGTTGCCTAATTCCTGGATACCTATTTATTACTAAGAAAACAGAAGCATTAGGAGAAAGGAAATAGGTCCAGTCATTTCTGTCCTGCCCAGGAATTGAACCCAGGATCCACGAGAATGCGAGTCGAGAATAACGCCAACTGTACTACGAGACCCCTAAATACTGGTATACATATTTTTTGTCACCAAGGCTGAGATAACATTTAATGCAATTAAAACCTAATTAATATTTATTATCAAAACTACACAATACATTTAATGTATTAAAAATACATGATAATACAAATGTAAGAAATTTTAATGTACTGTATACAGTAGTATGATAAATTCTCAGGTTACATGCTGCTTGAGAGAGTCTAAAAGCAACACAGATAACCATTACCCCTAATTTAAGACTTAAAAAAAAACCATTCCATATAAATCACTAAGAGGCAGTATACGTGGATTAAAAATGCGGGAGGGAGCGAGGGGCCTTGCAACTTATGGTTGCCAGTTGTCATGGTGAAAAGATCCTCCGAAGGTCACTTTCAAAAGTATATGCATTAGTATTGCTATTTTCTTGTTTAACTAATGCAATATATTAAGTCAAACAGTAAAACTATATGGATAATTCATTAAGGTCCCTGAATCTCCCCAAAAAAGAATCATATGATTCTACTGTACATACATGACCTAATAAAATTAAATTTGCAGCTAGTGATGTGGTAAAATTGTTATAGTTACAGTGCTGTACTAGGGGAAAATTAAGTACATAGTTCAGCCGATAAATATGGAATATTACTAGACTTACTTGGCGTGAAGCAATCATCTCCCTTCACTCCTTTGCGGCCCGAGAAGCCATTTCGCCCATTAGCACCCATCAGCCCTGGTTCACCTGAGGGTCCCATGAGGCCTTTGGGCCCTTTAGGACCAATAATGGCTCTACCTTGGCCAGGGAAACCTTTTGGACCTTTCAAATAAAATAAAAATTAAATATAAATTTTCTGCTTTACACTTTGAAAATACTGTATTGTAATTTTCTAAAATATTATGTTTGACAAATTTTCTTTTTTTTTTCTTTTACACTGCAATGTTCTCTTCAGCATTGACTCAACTAAAGTTGTTAAACAACCCAGTGCAAGGAATCATTTACTTATATGAGTCTAATGAGAATATATTCTTGTTATATTAAACAATATAATATACTACCCCCTATCTAAACCATATTTATAACCAAAATTCATGAATTTTGAATAATGCTGTATGCAAAATAAAGCAGAATGAACCAAACCAAGTAAAAAATGGGAAATCAAAATAAAGTAAAAAGCGCCAAACTATATATATATATATATATATATATACAGTATATATATATAAAAATCCAACAAAAATGAAATAAAATGAGTCAAACCATGTGAAAAACCTACTTTTGCCACCACATTATTTACCTCTAGGTCCAGGAATTCCAGGAGGGCCTGGCAGGCCATTCACACCAGGCCGGCCAGGACGTCCGTCTAAGCCCTTGTTCCCAAACGCAGGATCACCGGGCAGGCCCTTCAAACCAGGAATACCCGGCGGACCATCTGGGCCACGAAGTCCAGGCCTACCAATGAGACCAGGATAACCTGAAAAAATTCAATTTTGAAAGTAGTTACAGTTTGTGAAAAAAAATTAATAGATTATTCTCTCACTATACTGTACAGTATTATGACAACCTTAATCCCAATGAGTTATGAATAAAATCTTTTAATTAATGTAAGTACAGTCAAATAAAACTAGACAAGCAATGAGACATAAACAAATACTAAGTGTTGGAAGTGGTAATATTTCTCTAAGAGGAAACTCTAATGAAGAGCGAAATGTTATACGGACAGGAGTGAATAAAAATTAGAAAAGTAATGAAGGAATATGCCAGTTAATGAATAAAAAAGGGAAATTGGTCAATAATTAACTTGTCTTATTGCAGTGCAAGGTGGATGTGTGTGTGAAATTCATGTTTGAAGGAGTACTGGTGATGATTTATTGCATATGCCCTGTGTAAGTTTCATGATAACTGTAATGGGCGATCTAAATGGCAGAGTATGACAAAATGGGTGGTAATGGTGTCCCAAGAAAAAATAGCAATAGTTGTTCACTAAAAGATGTATGCAATGGAAGTCTTATACAGTACATAATTTAACCATAAAATTATGAAATTGTACAAAAATGTTTAACTGACTATTTGCTATTTGAGAGAGTACTGTATGCTTAAATATTTTTGTGTAATACAAGAGTAGTGAAAAGAATATCTGGAAAACTGATCACATATTGGTGCTGTGTAAGATAAGAATAAGTAGTAATCACCTAAGTGTAGTTACAGGATGAGAGCTATGCTCGTGGTATTCTGTCTTCCCAGCACTCAGTCATACAATGCATTGAAAGGGTGATCGTAAGTCACGGGAATCCAGGAGGTAAAATAATTTCATAAGTCACAGGGATCCAGGAGATAAAATAATTAAAACTGAGTAAGAGAACTAACAGATGACTAGAAAAGAAGAGTTATTAGTGATGCTCATGGAAAAATTCCTTGAATAATTAAACCATAGTGTCATGTGGGATGTACACAATAAATGTATGGGTGAAAATGACCAATTTTTTTTTGGAGTCACACAAACTAGCAGAAGAATGAAAAAAATTACTTATTGGAATAAGGAGGTGGTAAGAGCAGTTGAAAAGAAAAAGAAGAGGATTTTATTGAACAAAATTGAGAGAGAGAGAAAGGCAGGGAAATAGAAGGATGACAGGAGTAAAAGGCATTTGAAAAGATTAGTTATCCAGAAAAAAAAGATAAAATGAGAAGATAGGAAGAAAATTAAACAAAATTATTTTCAAAACTGGGAGATATTTTTGAAAGAAGGTAATGTAGACCAGACTAGCAAATGGGAATGTTAAAGTATGATGCAGGGAAAACATTAAATGGTGAAGAGCAGATTAGAAGTTGATAGAATATTTTAAATTCTAATAGGTGAAAGTGATGAAAGAGACCTTAGTGTGAATGTTTTACAAAGGTTGCCAAGATAGCTTGTACAGAATAATCAAATGATTCCCCCTTTCCTTAATCCTAGAACCTCTGTTTACCATCTCTACTGAAACCTCAGTTTTCACCAAATCAAAGATCCAATGTGGAGCAACACTTTGACCCTTAGTGAGTACTCTTTATGCAATGTTAAATAATTTAGTCAACATGTATTATTATGAATTTTTTGGACATTAAATTAATAGTTTGTAAGGGCTGAAAGATATATCTGAATTAGACACCATGTTCAGCAGATTTTGGTCTCAAGAAGTTCGTATTAAAATTCCATTACATATACTATACTATAAAGTAAATATTATGGAAAGACTGAAAGTAAAAAGACCCATATTTTAACCTGAATGATTGCCTAACATTTTGGAAAGAGCACCAATAGTACAGTGAAATTTGCAAGGTTAACATACCATCATCTCCAGGTTCACCCTTCTCAGAGCGGCCATCGACTCCTGGGTCTCCATCCACTCCGACAGGACCAGGAAAACCTGGGGGACCCCGCTGCCCCACACCTCCAACTCGACCATCAAATCCATCCACACCAGGAGGCCCCACAAGTCCTGGAGGACCTTGGGGACCAGGAGGACCTCTGTAGACTATAGTATCTGCTGGGTCATATATCCCAGGCACTCCTGCATCACCCACAGGGCCTGGACGACCATCAAAGCCGGGCTCTCCTTTGTCACCCTAGCAGATATGAGACTACAAGTCTTGTTACTGTAGGATGAGGCCCATTACTAAATATGCCCATTACACAATGAGAATGAAGCTATATGAAAACAATATAACTGATCATGATTCTTGCAGGTTCCTTCTTTGTGCTAGTTTTCTTTATTCCCACAAAAAAAATTTGTTTGCCCTTTTTTCATAAGATCATATTGTATATAACATACAGTGGGAAAAATATTAAATTCTCCATGTTACCTTTTCTTCAAACATCAAACATCCTAATATATACTGTAGTATTAAACATTCAAATAATCATCTTATCAATTGAATAATCTATTATTTGTCCTCATAATCATGTCTTTTCTTCAATACTAATTATTCAGTTTTAAATTATTACCATAAAATGTAAATTTCTGATTTACATTTTTAATTTCATTGATATAATTATTGTTACAGAGAGATGACTTGCTGCTGAGCAATCAAGATCTTGCAGCGGGTACTGATTTCACTGTACTGTATATGGTTTCTCATTATTTACACTTGCTGGAATACCTTTCTCAATTACTCACAAAATGTTAATAACTTAAATACAACAGCTTGATCAAATACAAAACACAATTATAGTACAGATATAGTAATTGAAAATACTGTAATTTTTTATATAACGAATATGGCAATTAGTTGCACGTATGTATACCATACCTTAAAACCTTTCGAGCCAGAATATCCAGCCAGTCCAGGCGCCCCCTTGAACCCCTTCGAGCCCGGCACACCCCTTTGACCTGTACGGCCGTCCTTGCCTTTCTGGCCCTCTCTGCCACGTTCTCCCTTCAAACCTTTCTCTCCAGGAGGTCCATTAAAACCAACGACACCTGGACTGCCGTATGGTCCAGGTTGTCCCGGAAATCCCTTGTCACCAATCATTCCTTTCCATTGGATGCCAGTTACAGGACCCCTAGAAGACAGTGACTAGGAATAATATTTCATATAATGGTTCAGACTTATTTACAAGTACCAAAATTTATTAGATGCATTTTATACAAGAATAATATTTGCCTAAAATAATTTGTTTTTATTGTACAGTATACAGTATAAAATTTTATGAAAACAAAATAATAATACAGTAATTTAATCTCTGCTTGTTGGGGAAAGGAATCCTGCATTTAGGCTTATCTAGGTGTCCCCTTATGCCTTCTACTGAACTTCCCCACGATACATCCCCACAACAATTGCCTAACTCTTGGGTCCCTATTTTAAGGCTAGCTGAACACATGCATCAGGTGAAAGGAAATGTGGCCAACTGTTTCAGTCCTGCTCAGGGACTGAACCCCAGTCCCTTGCTTGTAAACCGAGGACATATACCACCGAGCTAAAAACCATACAAATCCTAAATCATAGTGCATAATTAAATAAAATAATATGCACCTTCATACTAACTTATCTTTAATCTATTACAATTTTAAAATACTTTATTTCTTTTTTTTACTCACTCTTATATAATCTTGTAGGATTATATAAGAGTTATATATTTTTATATTAATTAAACTTCTCTAACAAGCATTGTCTCCGTTAAACAATTTATAGTAATATTTATGACTTAGCTCAAATAATTATATTGTTCAAGCAATGCAAAACAAAACTGGGGTCAATGAAACAATTACAAGTGAAACAAATTTATAAATACCCAATATTCTGTACAATGAGTTCCACTGCAAAGGCAAAATTAGCTCATATCAGTAGACCATGTAAACCCATTTTTATCACTGTTATGCGGGATATTTGGTTAAGTCAGTCATTAAAAAATATCACTGTACATTATTTTTATTGTGGTATTTTAAGTAAAATTGTTGGGGAGACATTTTTTATTTTTATAATTTTAATATACAGTGTCATGAAAAATTATTAAAAATATGTTTCAGATAGACTGAAATAATTGTTAATGACTCTCCACTATGTAGTGGAAAATATGGACCAGGGAATTCAAAACCAGACTCTATATATTCCCAATGCATTAAATGTCATCATAAATATAAGAAATAGCCATTTCACAAAGTAAATATTTAAGTCATAACTTTTTTTTGTATTTCTGACCTATTATTTTCCTACTATGATTTGTGTTACTTTCATGGATTCATTTAAAATTTCTAGTAAAAAAAAATGCTCTTTTCATATTTATCATTAATATTATAGTACAGTACTGTATTCATAATGATGGCCAAGTCGTTATGATAATATACGTAATAATCATAATAATTTTTATTTACAAGAAGGTATAATGGGTTGGTGAAATTACATAAGATTGGTATTTTTACATTCTTGCAAAGCCACTAACACAGTCTTGAATAGCAAATAATTATTCACAATGATTTACAAGTACTGTACTGTACATTATATACAGTACCTGAAATGAGAATTCGGTACTGTGGAACATTTTGTTGTTTTCCAATGCCCATTAAAAGACCTAACTGATATCCAATTTAAATTTGTCTTGGCACCCAGTCAATCCTCCCCAGGGAGGATACGAACCCAGGCCAAAGCGCTTGCAAAACGCCAAGCGAGTGCTTTACTACTGCGCTATAGGGGCTCCATGTCACAGAAATGAATAATGGTAGACTGTAAGGAAAGGACCTTGCAGCAAAGCCAACTTTCAAATCTCCCGCCAGTTCAGCCAATAGCTCTGTAGTATGATTACAGTGAGAGAATGAGATTCTCTAAAAAGATATAAACAAGTACTAAATATTGTTAAAAGACTACCCCAAGTACATTCTGTGACTGAAAAGTAAGTTGAAAAAATAAATGTTAAATGTAAAAAAGCAGTTGTAAACAAAATTAAAAATGAGAGAGAAACAGAAGGGAAACCAGAAAAACATTGGAATGCTGGAGGTCAAGGATGATGTGATGACAGCAATTGACAACAGGGCAGATGCTGTCACTTCCCTCTGTTCAGCTATGACAATCAGATGTCCAGCCCCATGTGTTAGGTCAGGTTGGATTATATCCCACATGGTAACTATTGGTTGCACTTTTATAATTCATGATTACTATTTTGTACTTGTGGTGCTATTGTTATACAGGAGTAGGAATAGGGGTGTTCGGGTGTCCCAGAGACGGATGGCACCGTCTGGGTGAGGTACGTCCTTTTGTTCAATGTTATAAAGAAGAGCTTTAATTGGGATATCTTAAAGCATAGAGAGAATAAAGTTGGAAGCCTAATGTGAAAAACTTAATTCAAGAAAAAATGTCTGGAAAGAGTATTCTGTTCTGATGAAGAGTAATCTTTTTCGACATTTTTTCCTACTGGAAGCCCTAAAACTGTACACTAGTTTAATCTTGTTGGATGGCCTGGGGCCATGTGTTTGGTTATAGAGGGGTGTTAGCCACTGTGTCTCAATCATTGTGTATAGTAAAGATAATTGTAATCAAATCCAGGAAGTACACTCTTCAAATGTACCATTTTATGTTGTGAATAAGTGGAGCTTGAGGATATTCAGTACTTGACCGTTAAGTGGGTCCAAGTTTTGGGACTCCGTAATATCTCTGCAAAGTCCTATTTCAATAGTGTTTGCAAATTACAACCATGCTCCCGATATATCTTGTACCTATATGTTTAAGCCTATAGAAATAAATCCCTGTATGATTTCAGAAACTATTGCAGTACAGGTATTTGCAAAAGCCTTTTTCCCAATACTGTATAGATGTCCCTACCTTACAGTACGAAATATACGGTAACTCTTACAAGATATGTCCTGGAACAACCTGGTATAATACTGTACAGTCTTACTCTCCTCTGAAGCGGTTCGTCTAATTACCCAAAGCTACCCAAATCTACTCACAGCTACTTAAAGCTTCCTAGTACTACATAAGTAATGAAGAAATATGATATATTTACTCACTATAACATTGGTGCTGAAGGTAGAACATGAAAAAACATATTTTTACTCTGAAATAATATAAGTTTATAACAAAATTAGACGAAACAAAGTAGCATGAGAGGCCATAGGAAGGCGACGATCCAAGTGGCAATGTTGTGGAGCAACTTATTCAAGATATATTGTTGCCTACAGGTTATATTAAGTTAGGTTTGGATAGGTTAGGTTTAGATAGGTTAGGTTAGGTTAGGTTAGGTTTTGTTTGGTTATGTTTGGGTAGGATGGTTAGGTTAGGTAGGTACAGGAGGCTGATATGCCAGCAAATATTCTCCAAGCAACATTGTGTCTTGGATAAGTTGCTTCACAAGTGTCACTTAGACCTTTGACTTGATTTGGTGTCACCAACAGCTTATTTTCATCTAATTTCATTATGAAATGATACACTTTCAGGGTAAAAATATGTTTTTCCATGTTCTACATTCAGCACCAACATTATAATGAATTAATATATCATATTTTATTCATTACTAATGTAATGTTAGGAAGCTTTGGGTAGCTTGCTAGGATGCTTTGAGTAGCTTTGGGTAGCTTGCTAGGATGCTTTGAGTAGCTTTGGGTCATTACAGACCCCTCTGAAGAGGCTTACTAATGCCCTAGTGATCATTATATTTAGCCTCCCCTCATTTATTAAGGACGAGTAACATTACAAAACAGGTGAAGAGATAGTACAGTATTTAAGTAAATATGAGGGGCTAGGAAAGGAGGAAGGTTAAAAAAAAGGTGCATTGGCACGGTGCACGCTATTTTCCACAATAACCTCTTTGGTTTTGACTCTGTCAAAAGCAATCTTTAGGTCCAGATAAATGTAGTGTGTAAAGAAATGGGGAATAATGTGAAATAGACATGGAATATGGTTAAGATTATAGCAGAGTAGAAGTGGGTTGTATGAAGAAAGTGATTGTACAGCATTTGCATCCACTGAAATTTAGATGACAATTCACAAGAAGCCCGGAGATACTACTCGAATGTATGTATGTACTTACCTAGTTGTGCTTGTGGGGGTTGAGCTCTGGCTCTTTGGTCCCGCCTCTCAACTGTCAATCAACTGGTGTACAGATTCCTGAGACTACTGGGTTCTATCATATCTACATTTGAAACTGTATATGTAGTCTGCCTCCACCACATCATTACTTAATGCATTCTATTTGTTAACTACTCTGACACTGACAAAATTCTTTCTAATGTCTCTGTGGCTCTTTTGGGTATTATGTTTGGTCAAGTCTTGGCTTTACTTGCGATGTCATTTTCATACTGTCTATCTGCTTCTTTCCTCACTCTGAGGTACTCATTCCTGACCCTTTGGTATCTCTCCCTGCTCTCTGGTGTTCTGTTATTCCTGTAGTTTCTCCATGTTCTTGTACTCCATTGCTTTGCTACCATACATACCTGATTGAACCATGGATTCTTCTTTTGCTCTTCATTTTTCTCTGTTTGGGCTGGGATAAACCTGTCTGCAGCTTCCTGACACTTCTGGGTGATGTAGTCCATCATATCTTGTACAGTCTTTTCTCTGAGTTCTGTTTCCCATGGTATTCCCATTAGGAAGTTCTTCATCTCATCATATTTTCCTCTTCGGTAATTTAGCCTTTTGCGTTCCGATTCCTTCCTTGGATAGGTTATCCCTACCTCGACCAGATACTGTACTCAAATGTCGTTATACTGTCGTTATCCATTCCCGTGGGGGGCTTCAAATCTGACTTCCCTTATTTCTGACTCATTCAAGGTGAATATCAGGTCGAGTCTAGCTGGTTCTATGTATGATTTAAGTCGAGTCTAGCTGGTTCTATGTATGATTCAAGTCGAGTCTATGTACAGTATGTAGCTATCTGATATATTTAAATACATCTATATTTGTAAGAATTCATATTATACATAAACATACTTTTACAATTTCTTCCTCTCTTCAAACTTTACATTATTATCAAGCAACTAAAACAAAACCACACTAGATACATACTCATAATATGGACCCGGCATTGCAGGATCACCCTTCTCTCCTGGTGGTCCCACATTAGGAGGGAGGGGTGGTGGTAGGTCTCCTTCCTCACCAACAGGACCTTTGTCTCCCACAACACCACGTATGCCCTGTTCACAATTGAACCAAAGTTAAACATAAATAAATCTGGGTGAAAATATGTATATATATTTTATACTGTATGTATACTGTATATATACTGTATATATATATATAATGAATTTAGGGATATACCCATAACATGCAAAATAATTAGAAAGCACACTGACAAACTAAAGACTCAAAAGCCCCAGGTGTGAACTGAATCCAATCCAAAGTCTTGAAGAAACTGGCAGAAAAACTATGCCTGCCACTGAAACTACTTTTCACAAAGTATCTGGACCAAGGGATAGTCCCTCTATACAGTACTAGAAATATGCAAATGTTACCCCTATTTTCCAAAACAGCAGGAAGAGCTCAAGAGAAAACTACCAGCCAATCAGCTTGACATCACACATCTGCAAGCTCATGGAGAGAATCCTCAGGGAGGGAATCATTCATCATCTTTCAGTGAACAACCTTGTACAATCAGCATAACATGTATTTGTTAAAAACAAATCCTGCCTTACAAATTTGTTCACATTTTGGGAAAAGGTAACCAGCTACTCAGACAAAGGCCTTCTGGTGGATGTAGTATACATGGATTTTGCTAAAGCTTTCGATAAGGTACCACATGAAAGACTGGCAAGGAAATTACGGGCTCATGGAATAAATGGTAAAATATTAGAATGGATAAAACAATGGTTGAAGGAAAGAAAAGATAGGGCCGTGCTAAATGGAAACAAATCTGAATGGAGAAATGTGATATGTGGGGTGCCACAAGGGTCCATTTTGGGACCTACCCTTTTTGTCATATACATAATGACATAGACGAGAATATTACAAACCACATCATTAAATTTGCAGATAATACAAAGATTTATGGTAAAGTGGGAAATGATAACGATATTGAAGCCATACAAAGAGATCTACATGAACTCCACAAATGGTCAGATTTGATGATGCGGTTTGTAATAATCTCATATATGTCATTGATGTAGTATATGACAAAAAGGGTAGGTCCCAAAAGGACCCTTGTGGCACCCCACTTATCACATTCATTTCCATATATACAGTACTCTAATACAAAAATATAATTGAACCTTATAATGGAAACTTGCAGTATTCCACTCCCAACATTTTTACAATCTTATTCTCTTCTATTTAAGAAAGCCTCTTGCTCTGTGTTTGAACCACTGAATCAATTCCAGTATTTTACATTTGATTAAATGTGCTTGTAGTTTCTGCGACAATCGTTCTGGTACTGTACCTTATCAAAGACTTTATAAGAGAACTTCATGTCCACTACATCGACTGGAAATCCTTGTCTGCAAAGTTGGTTACCTTTACCAGAAATGTAAGTTTGTTAAGTACTGTAGTTTGATTTGTTAAGGAAAGTTTGATTTTCTTTTCAATACAAAACCATGTTCTGATTCTTTTACAAGACTGAACTCTGAGATGTTGGATGATTTCTTCCCTTAGAATTATCTCTAAGAGCCTGTAGATGTGTGAAGTAAGACTGATTGGTCTGTTCTCAGATGAATTTCTTGAATGGAATGATGTTTGTATGAATTTGGAATCTTTCATGAAATTTCTTTAGCCTCTGGAAATTCTGAATATGAAAATTAGAAAACTGAGAAGAAACAATGAATGAATATATATATGTTGTAGTGGCTAGTTCCTAGCCAGCATAAGATGTTGGCCCAATGCAAATCCAGAGTCTTATTCTTTCTGGGTGCTTTTTAGCCCCTTTATTTTTAGCATAAAAATTTACAAACTCAATTATCAGGTGAGACCTTCTGAACCCTTATAGTAGATTAAAAATGCATGAGATATGGGTCTAGGAAGGCCGCTCTGATTTACCCAAGGGCCACTAACACTTGTGGTCTTGACGAGGACAGGAAGCTGGTGGCTTGTCAAAGATCCCTGCCCCCTCATTTGCCTCAATGATCTTTTCTAGTTTGACTTCAAAATTTAACGGAGTTTTAATTCAAGTTTTGAGATAGATAGATAGATACCCAGACAGATTGTTAGATATTATGTAACACCCTCACCATTAAACCAGGTAGTCCATAGTCCCCCCTCGCTCCTCGCGTTCCCGGTAAACCTCTGTATCCTCTGGATCCAAGCTGGCCTGGCTCTCCTTGATCTCCTTTGATGCCTCTTGAATTGGTGCCACCTTCACCTGGCTCGCCAACAGGCCCAAGACTACCCTCAGGACCTAAATAAACCAAACAGGATTTGTTATTTAGTCTCGACTTTTACCAGCCCAAAACACTGCACGTCATTATTGGTTTTATAAAAAATATAAATACAGTACCTATGTAAAAATTGTATCTCAACCCCTCTATGATATTTTGTAAAAAATAGCATTAGTAAACTAGTTATTGCAAAATTTATTCCTACATGTTTTTTTCAATACATACCAAAATACAGTACTGCACTAATTAAATTAAAGATAAAATTTGAAAAAACATGCTGACAATGGTAATGTTAAACTGCGTATCTGAGAATTAACATATGGCATCATAGGTGTCACTAGAGTTAGTTAGATTTAGATTTTTTATTCAGGTAAAGGTACTGTACATACATTGAAGATGAGTTACAAATAATAATGTTGGATTTAAAGATAGAGCTAATACATACAATACCTAAAGCCACTAGTACGCATAGCGTTTCGGGCAAGGTGAGGGGGAGGAAAAAAACACTTAAGACTAAACCAGTTGTTCAAGAAGTTTATATTTATGAAAAAAAATTTAATGCAACTATTTATCTTCATAAACAATTAAGAAAATATCTTACCTGGGGGCCCTCTCACACCTGGTGGTCCTGGGAAACCACTTCGGCCTGGGGCACCGTCCGTGCCATTGCAGCCAGGTGGACCATCAATACCTGCTGGGCCCTCTAGTCCAGGAAGACCAGGAATACCAGCAGTCCCTTGAAAGCCTGGCATACCCATGTCTCCTCTTATGCCTTTCTCCCCAATGGCACCATTTTCTCCATAATCCCCAATAGGTCCTCCAGGGCCTGAGAACATTTGATGTTGTAGTTATGGTCAGCACTTGTCAAAATTTCAGTTGCATACGGTAACAGATTATTTGTTTGTGACTGCAAATATTTAAATTCATAAAAAAGTATATTTAAAAATATATAAGGTCCCCACCATAAAATGAACTGATTTTAATACTGGATTGCCTTCTGAAATTCACGTTGTTCAGAGTTGAGACACGAGTTTAGATACAAGGGAGAAGACAGATTCTGAAATGTAGCTTGCATCTAATGGGCAGAGATAGTCACGTGAGCCGGTCATATCAATAATGGCCCTACAGCATCAGTGCCATAGGCTCAGAGGAGCAAGCTGCCCTTTGAAAACCTTGGAACTTGGGAAACACAAATGCTTTATTCTGTTTGGTAGTGAAAGGGGTCACAGATTTGAAGAACATTGTTCACTACTGTACTTCCAATGTGAATTGAATTATAAACTTGTTGAGCTGTGAAAATGATTCTAAACAAAATGCTAAAACATGCTTGCCATTGAAGTTACAAGTTGTTTTTCTTTTAATTGTTGATTGTATTAAATCTTAAATTTGAATAATTACTCAGCCAGGATTCAACAAGCATTTACATGTCCACAAGAGAAATGTGTACAATTTTCTAAAATCATGGCAGCTTAGTTTGCAATTATGAAGCAATTTATGAGCCCCGAAGCACTGTGTCTATGTAATAACCTGTGGATTGTGAAATAATCCCCCATGATTAAGGAAAACTGTACATGGCCTTAGCTCTTCTTGGGAGGAACTGACAAAACCCTCTGCAGGTATCCAGGTATGTTTTATAAGAAAACACAAGTGCTTGATGAATCCTCTTCTGTACTGCATTGAAATGTTTGTGTCCTACCTGGTGGGCCCTCTTCTCCTTGGTGTCCTGGGAAACCAGTTGAGCCCTGAAGTCCAGGGATGCCTGGGGCTCCAAAAAATCCCTTCTGGCCCTCACACAGACAGGTGAAGCAGTTTAGGCATACCTGCAATAATCAGCAATACACTATAACATTATCATTGAATAGGATCTACAAAATAAAGAGCCGAATCTATTCTAATACAGTACTACTGTATTTTGTCTATCTTTAAAACGATGTATAAAGTAAGCCTTTATCTTCTCTCAACTCATTCAGTTTGTTCTCCACCTCTCTCTCTCTCTCTCTCTCTCTCTCTCTCTCTCTCTCTCTCTCTCTCTCTCAACTCATCTCTCTCTCAACTCATCTCTCTCTCAACTCATCTCTCTCTCAACTCATCTTTCTCTCAACTCATCTTTCTCTCTACTCATTTTTCTTTCTCTCTCCTCCCTCCCCCTCTCCATCACGGCCTCAACAGGAGGCGGAGGAAGCACCCAGGCCTGTTACTCTTCATATATAACAAACAGGTGCATCCTTGTCATGCTTTTTATACCAATGTTTTCTTTATCATATTATATTATGCACTCACACATTTCCCACTGTTATACACACCCGTTCATTCTCTCTCAGGTATACCCACTTCTTGGCCACACTCACTAACAGTGTCTCTGGCACACTCCCAAACAGTGCCTTTTCCAAACACAAAATAGTGCCATGACCACACAAACAAGTACAGTATATATCTTTAGCCACAATTACGAGCAGTGCCTTTGGCTACACTCACAAGAAGTGTCTTTGGCCACACTCACAAGAAGTGTCTTTGGCCACACTTACAAGAAGTGTCTTTGGCCACACTTACAAGAAGTGTCTTTGGCCACACTCACAAGAAGTGTCTTTGGCCACACTTACAAGAAGTGTATTTGGCCACACTCACAAGAGGTACCTTTGGCCAAACTCACAAAAAGTGCCTTTGGCCACACTCACAAGAAGTGTCTTTGGCCACACTCACAAGAGGTGTCTTTGGCCACACTCACAAGAAGTGTCTTTGGCCACACTCACAAGAGGTGTCTTTGGCCACACTCACAAGAGGTGTCTTTGGCCACACTCACAAGAGGTGTCTTTGGCCACACTCACAAGAGGTGTCTTTGGCCACACTCACAAGAAGTGTCTTTGGCCACACTCACAAGAAGTGTCTTTGGCCACACTCACAAGAGGTGTCTTTGGCCACACTCACAAGAAGTGTATTTGGCCACACTCACAAGAAGTGTCTTTGGCCACACTCACAAGAGGTGTCTTTGGCCACACTCACAAGAAGTGTCTTTGGCCACACTCACAAGAGGTGTCTTTGGCCACACTCACAAGCAGTGTCTTTGGCCACACTCACAAAAGGTGTCTTTGGCCACACTCATAAGAAGCGTCTTTGGCCACACCGATAAGCAAGTGCCTTTCGATTATCTGTTAATGGTTTCTAGAGTTCAACTCCTGCAGACCTCACTCCTCCATAGACACTGATAGGTAAGCACTCGTATCTGTATGTGGGTAATTACCTCAGGATGAGAGCTACGCTCGTGGTGTCCCGTATTCCCAGTGCTCTTTGCTGTATAACGCGTTGAAACTACTGACGGGTTTGGCCTCCACCATCTTCTTACTTAGCTTGTTCCAATCGTCGTCTACCGCTGTTTGCAAAAGAAAACTTTCTAATGTTTTTTTTTCTGCACCTTTGTTTCCTTAGTTTGAATCTGTGTCCTCTTGTTCGTGATGCTGCTGGTTTCAGGAATTCCTCTTTGTCAATTTGGTTGATTCTTTCTAGTAAGTTGTAAATGGTGATCATACCACCTCACTTTCTTCTATCTTCTAGTTTCGGCATGTTTAATGTCTCTAGTCACTCCTCGTAATTCTTATTTTTTAGTCCGGAAGTGTCTTTGTAGTATGCTGTGCACCTTTTCCAGTTTCTTTATGTACTCCTTGAGATTTGGGCACCATACAATTGCTGGATATTCCAATTTTGGTCTCACAAAAGTCATGAACAGTTTCTTTAGTATTTCACCATTCCATGTAATTAAAAGCGAGTCTGAAGTTGGAAAGCGACATATACAATCTCACAATGTTCTCACAATTAAACTCTGGCGACAGTTTACTATCCAAAACCATCCCTAGGTCTCGTTCTTTATTAGAGTTGTCTAATTCCTTTCCACATAATTTGTAGTTGTGTGGTCTATTTTATCTGATTCCACATTCCATAACATGGCATTTATTCACATTGAATACCATTTGCCACTTGACGCTCTGTACTCACCTAGTTATGCTTATGGGGCTTGAGCACTGGCTCTTTGGGCCCGCCTCTCAACTGTCAATCAATCAACTGTTTTTTCCTTCACACACATATACCCCCTCCCCCCAGGAAGCAGCGCGTAGCAGCTGTCTAACTCCCAGGTACCTATTTACTGCTAGGTGAACAGGAGCATCAGGGTGAAAGAAACTGCCCATTTGATGCTGGCTCCGCCGGGAATCGAACCCGGGTCATTTTGACTACGACCCCCAAGTGTAAGCTGTTGCTAGAGAAACACATAAAGAGCGTATGTGTGTGTGTGTGTGTACTCACCTATTTGTGCTTGCGGGGGTTGAGCTTTGGCTCTTTGGTCCCGCCTCTCAACTGTCAATCAACTGGTGGGTGAACAGATTCCTGAGCCTACTGGGCTGTATCATATCTACATTTAAAACTGTGTCTGGAGTCTGTCTCCACCACATCACTGCCTAATGCATTCCATCCGTTAACTACTCTGACACTGAAAAAGTTCCTTCTAATGTCCCTGTGGCTCATGTGGGTACTCAGTTTCCACCTGTGTCCCCTTGGTCACGTAACACCAGTGTTGAATAGTTTATCCTTGTCTACCCTGTTGATTCCCCTGAGGATTTTGTAGGTTGTGATCATGTCTCCTCTTACTCTTCTGTCTTCCTGTGTCGTAAGGTGCATTTCTCGCAGCCTCTCCTCGTAACTCATGTGTGTGTGTGAAATTACCTAAGTGCAATTAACTAAGTGCAGTTACAGGATGAGAGCTACGCTCGTGGTGTCCCGTCTTCCCAGCACTCTTTGTCATATAACAATAATAATAATAATAATAATTTTTATTTAGGCAAAGGTACATACATAAAGAGATTTTACAAAGTTTGTTGGCTTTATAGATAGGAAATGCTTTGAAACGCTTTGAAATGTGTGTGTGTGTGTGTGTGTGTGTGTGTGTGTGTGTGTGTGTGTGTGTGTGTGTGTGTGTGTGTGTGTGTGTGTGTGTGTGTGTGTGTGTGTGTGTACATGCGTGTGCGTAGGGGGGGGGGATAAGAGGAGCGTGCGCACGCTAGATCGGGGGCAGGGGGGGGGGGGAGGCTACAGACCGAAAGAGGGCGAGGCTGACTGACCAAACACACGTAGCCTACGACAAATGATGTGTTTGCTCAAAGCCTCTCTCAAATTACTCGATCCATACAATTGTTTAAAAAAAAACGCCTTACATCAATTTGAAAATTTATTTCACGAAAGTGATATATATACAATTGCTTTCGGACAAAATATATTGACTGGAGTGTATGTTTTAGTGGTAATGGCGCTGTTTTTTGTCCCTATTACTCTCAGTCACTATGAAGGCCATGAGCTGTAAATCGCTGAATTTTTTTTTATTATTTTCTATCACAGACGTGGCCACACATTTACAGTGCTAATCAACATACATACATTTTCTTCTGTCCTCCATGGACAGGGGGAGAGATTTGTTAAACATACAGTTCAGGGATTTATTGAACAATCAACCAATTGATAGGCGCATTATTTGGCAATGATAAATGTTTTCACTCAATGGTTTCTCATAGTCTAAGAGTTTTGAGGTTCTTGAAGGCTAACCTACAGGATGCAACCCACAACAGATGCTTAACTCAATTTTATTGGTAGGTGAATAGCTGCATCACGTGAAAGGAAACTTTGCCCAAGCGCTTCTGTCCTATCGCGAGGATCGAACCGAGTGAGGGTACCATTGTGCCACGAAACCCATATACGTGTATCCTACCATAACACAGCCCATCCTCCTGTTAAGTTAGTACTTACAGTAACGGTGAGGACCATAGTACATAGAAAGTAGAAATCGTTACTAATGAATTTGGACAAACTGGAAAAAAATTTGTATTTATGTTGCAAAGGCAACCTAACCTAACCTTCCTGGGCCTGATACACGCTATCTGAGGTCTAATATAGTACAGATATGTGCTATACTAGGCCTAGGAATATTTAAATTTGTTTTTAGTTTTAGTTTTTTGAACCATACAATGAATAGTACCAAATTTTAGTTACTACCGTGAACACAGTTATAAAGAGTACTATCTAAACAGGAGGATGGGCGGCAAACAGCAATACATATATGAATTCCATATAATTAATCGTATTTATGATATTAATAAGGCTCTACTTTTTATGAGTCTTATTTCGTTTTTTTCACCACTTAAGAGTGATAGAATAGCTTAAGATTGCTAGTACGTGACTGAAAATCTCAACTAATAATTAGTGTCGAATAATATATGTACAGCCATGAAAGATGTGAATCCGGTAAGCTATTGCGCCCATTTGGTTGCCAACTTTCCAGCGGGGGCGGACGCCATCTTCTCCAAGGACTTCAGGGACGCCAACCTGTGCGGCACTCCCTCTCAGCCCGGGATAATACACTGGTGGGAGGCACTCTCAGCTTGCTGGGCACTCTCAGCACTGGGCACTCAGGCACTGAGAGTGTCTGCTGGGCACTCTCAGCCTCACTCACACAGCAACCATCCCACGTTACAACATTCAGGCAAATGACCACACACACACACGGGTATTACTAATTTAAATACTATACATCATTCTAGATGAACAATCAAATAATTCCCCCCTCTAATAACCAATATGAATATAACTTTGCAATAATTAAAGTTCTTACCTTCGCTAAAGAAGTGTCAGTAAAGAATAATACTAAAAAGAGAGCAGGGAAGACGTTGCGTGAGGAGGGCCCTGGCCCATGCATCTTGGTAAAGTATCCGGGCGTCGAGCAAGTCACCGCTGGGGTCTGGCCATATCAGACGCGGAGCGACGTAGCCCTCCTCTGCCCCTCACTACACCCGACTGGCCCACCGTGTCGCCAAGGAGCCCAGCCTCCTTCCCTCCCCAACAGTGCCCATCTACCATATTTACCCAACATTTACCCTACCTTCTGCTGCCCATCAGTGCTGACCGTAGCACAAGATACCCGCATGTGGCTACCTAAACCTGCCTGAGAGGAGGCACTCGAGCTCGGGGGGTGAAGGAGGAATGGGTGAATGCTTAAGAGGTAACTGGCATCAGGGGGTCGAAGAAGGCGTGAGACGGACGATGGCGGGCAGTGGTCGGGTATTGGGGTACCCAGAGTGGCGTGAGCGCTGGCAGGGTTCGTGTGTCCCGTGGTCATCCTTGGCTCTCGGGGTGCCCCCTAGTGAATCTCCTCGAGTCTCGCTGCCTTTCCCCCGTGTTCGATCCCCCGTCTCTGGTTAGCGTGGTCACGGCCGCCCCTATGATAATTGCAGTAGTATTCTTATAGCATGGTGGTCGTATAGACAAACATGGGTGGTTATACCAGAGGGATGGGCAGGATACCCGCCCCACCTCTCTCTCTGAGGGGCTATTGGCTGTAAGTATATATATATATGTATATACATTTATACCGTTGTTATATACGTCTTCCAGTACCCATATAGTGTTTCAAATACATGTAGGTTAGGTCCCGGTAGTCTGTAAACTTATATATATTTATCAAACTGTGTGGAAAGGACGTGTCTTAGCCTCATTGGTGTGTAAACATGTCTAGCAGTTTACAAACATGTCTGGTAGCCTCAGCAGAGTGCAAACGACATGTCTGTTAGCCTCAGCAGAGTGCAAACGACATGTCAGCCTCAGCAGAGTGCAAACGACATGTCTGTTAGCCTCAGCTGAGTGCAAACGACATGTCTGTTAGCTTCAACAGAGTGCAAACGACATGTCTGTTAGCCT
Source organism: Procambarus clarkii (assembly GCF_040958095.1). NCBI lineage: Eukaryota > Metazoa > Arthropoda > Malacostraca > Decapoda > Cambaridae > Procambarus > Procambarus clarkii. Next base: position 9,268,337 of record NC_091199.1, on the reverse strand, counting down.
CAGCAGAGTGCAAACGACATGTCTGTTAGCCTCAGCAGAGTGCAAACGACATGTCTTATCCTGGCAGTTCTTGTCATTTAAGCTTGTGATCAACAAACGAAATAGCAACTTTGTTTTTACTCTTGAGAGCCCAAAATAAACAAAAAAAAATATATCTTGCATGCCCTGATTAAAGATGTTTGACAGTGAAATAGTATTGTAGTGGCCAGCTGGTGAGTGCCCCCTTAACTAACAGCGTTCCCCTTCCCTCTCTCTCATCTTTCAGATGCGCTACTGTGCTCTTATATACCTTCCACACAGCAGAGTCGGTAAGTACCGAATTGGGCATGCTTGGCCAGGAGTGCCAACCTTACCGAGTGTGAAGTCATTTTCTGTTCGTGTGCTTCGATTTTCTGGTAGTAGGATGCTGTCGTTTATATATATATGGATATTTATATAAATTTCACCGGTTTGTACACATGTGTGGCATATATGATAGTACTATTGAAATATGTGTTGATATTGGGATATACATATAGCCTAAAGAGGAAATGTGGCAAACTGCAATAGTACTCTTTTCTGGGAATAATTAACACTATTGAGGTTGTATATATACACTACTCAAGAGAGGTATGTGACAATTCTCTCTAGCACAATTAGTATTGTGTCGCATTTAGCTGATTCTTCACCACCCACGCGATGGGTATGGGGTGCATAGTAACTGACTAAACTGACTTTATCTATGTGCCTTTACCACTTGGCCTGGACGGTAGAGCGATGGTTTCGTTTCATGCAGGTCGGTGTTCAATCCCCGACCGTCCAAGTGGTTGGGCACCATTTCTAACCCCCGTCCCATCCCTAATCCTTATCCTGACCCCTTCCCAGTGCTATATAGTCGCAATGGTCTGGTGCTTTCTCCTGATAGTTTCCTTCCCCTTTACTCAGCGGGAATAATTTTTAAGAGTGATATATAGCCTAACACATATTGACACTGGTTCGACATTAAATCACTGTTAATTTTTTGTCTTTATTAAATAAAGGATAAAAGGCCTAGTGGAGAAATTAGGTTAAAATTCCTTCATCCCTATTGTGACACCAATAGCACTTGTATATTATTTTATCATTTAATGTACATTGGAGAGAGTAGATAGGCTTCGTTTACGTATGACATGTCTAAGTAATTCCATCTTAGTGTCTGCTTGGAAACAATTTTAACATTCGCAACTAATTGTCAACTTGGTCTTCCATATATTTACTTACATACATACTTACATACTTACACTGTTAGTAAGGCACATATCACTAAATTAATGTTGTGATTCTGCATGGCACTGAAAATGATAAGGCTCGATAGATGGGGAAAAATTCCCCAATGAATTTCCTGTGAATTTCATGTTGGCATCGTCCTCTTGGCAGAGTTAACAATGGTCTGGCGAGATAACTATAGGACCGTGTTTAACGGTCGCTGATGATGATTTTTAGCCGATTTTGAACCATGAAAATAACTTGCTAACGCTGCAATTACAGAGTTCGTGTGAATTTACGCCTCTGTGAATAGTTGGAGCTAATAACCGTGGCTTCTTTAAAGGATACTGCGCGGGTTTATAAAATCTGAGTGATAAGATGACTTAAGTGCTCAAGGAATTTATCTTAACGAAGAGAGATGATCTCAGTGACCACCACCAATTATAGAATTGACGTTGTGGCTATACGTGTGTTTATTTAGCTCAGTTGTAAGATTACTGCACACTAAAGTGAATCTCATTTGACTTGGAATGTATATATTATTTGCTTGGTGGGTATAGCGGATTAGCTAGGATGTATATTCGATTGGTATACCTGGTTGATACCTGGTTGATGGGGTTCTGGGAGTTCTTCTACTCCCCAAGCCCGGCCCGAGGCCAGGCTCGACTTGTGAGAGTTTGGTCCACCAGGCTGTTGCTTGGAGCGGCCCGCAGGCCCACATACCCACCACAGCCCGGTTGGTCCGGCACTCCTTGGAGGAATAAATCTAGTTTCCTCTTGAAAATGTCCACGGTTGTTCCGGCAATATTTCTTATGCTTGCTGGGAGGACGTTGAACAACCGCGGACCTCTGATGTTTATACAGTGTTCTCTGATTGTGCCTATGGCACCTCTGCTCTTCATTGGTTCTATTCTACATTTTCTTCCATGTCGTTGTAGTTGTATGGCATGACAACTAAACTGACTGGTTGGGAGTTTGTTCATATGGTAGGATATACAGGAACTTGAACTGAGTGGCTGTCATTTGATATGAATGTGCCATTCAATTCGAGCATCAGTGACAAGTGACGATTGGCTTGTGTAACTTTAGCGAATACTGTACCAAGATGCAGGGCATTCCTCACGCAAAGTCTTCTCTATTCTTTTTAGTATTACTCTTTAGTGAAACCTCTTTAGCGAAGATAAGAACTTAATTATTTATGTTACTTTATAAGATGTGATAACGATGGTGAGGGGTCAGTGACTGGTGATAATGAAGGGAGGACCAGTAATTGATGATAATGAATGATGTGTGACTGGTGATAATGACTAATTGTTAGAGATGGGTGATGTTGTTGTTACACGGGGTCGGTTATGGTTGGTAATGATGAAAGGGCAGTGACATGTTGAAAGGGTTAGTAACACAATGGTGAAAAATGAGGCAGTAACACAATAATGACGTAGGAAGGGGTAGTAACACAATAATGGTGAAGAAAGGGGTAATAACAAAATAAAGGTGAAGAAAGGGATAGTAACATAATGACGAAGGGGTAGTAACAAAATAATGACGAAGGAAGATGTAGAGATATAATGGTGAAAAAGGGGGGGGGGGTAGTCACGGATGATAACGATTATTAAAAAAGAAAAATTTAAATCCCAGTATGGGTCCATTGATATAATATAAAGGTTCTTATTTACCTGGCATTGAAATCACTTTGACAAAAATCAAGCTTTTGTGAGAGTGAGAGTAGTGAGAGGGGGAGAGAGGTCAACAGCGGGCCATTGACCGGGAAGCTCCTCTACTGTCTCTATGAACGACTCCTTCACTCGCTTGATACAGTCTCGCATACCCACCCTTGCCCGTCGCCACTACCCCACCATCCTCCACTACCCCTTCTATCCTTCACCACTCTCTATCCTCCAACACCACTACTCTCCGCCCGTCCACACACACATACATACTCGTTCATGGTCTATCTACCTCATGGCTATAGATGCGAGAAGTTAAGCTTGTTCATATGGTGCAATAAAAAGCTGGGTGACAGGTTGAATACTTATATATTATCGTTGGCGATTTGCTTACTTTTGTCTGGGGTGAGTGGGGGGGGGTGGAGAATGCATTCCTGGGAGTTATATTCAAGTTTGTATTTTTAATTGTTTTTGTTTCGCCATATTATGTGGAATAATGTGTTTGAACACCGTTTGAAACGTGTCATATCAGCTTAAGTGCACCTGTATGTATATATTTTCGAATGCTGATTGGTGGTCAATATATTCGACCATTAATCTTGAATTTTTGAATTTAAAGCCTAAAGTTCCGCTTCAGGACTGATCGACCCGGAACTTGCCATGTATGTTCAGCTGTTATGCCATTTCGGTATATATTTGGTGTATTAATTAAGCGAAAAGCACAAGTGGGATTTTACGAGCGGCAAAATACGTATTCTTCGACGCTGTTATTGACTGAATGGCACTCGAAGAGATGAGAATACAAGTAGGCTAGTTTTTAAACATTTCATTCGGAAATAGTGCATAGCTCACTGCATATTTTGACTATTTGTCTGCATATTTTCATTATTTGACTTGAAAGTCGCATCTCTTAGCGCTTTATCTTTCCTTTTGTGTAACTGAGGTGTCTTTGCTTCAATTCATGGTGTCTTTTCCTGGACACGCATATGCTTTCTAATTATGTAGCTTCAATGTGTGAATTGATCCCATGATCTTCATTATTTTACCCTTTATCAAGTGCTTTGCTAGTGCTAACAGGAAGTACACTCAGTGCAGAATGTTTGAGTTCTTGCTGTCTGTTCATTACTTTGATGCGAGGCTTGGTCGTGTTTACGTGGCACTGCCGACTTGGGATTCTGTCAGCTTGGCACTGTGTCGACTTGAAACTGTGTCAGTTTGGCACTATTTCGATCACATGGTACTGTGTCAACTAGGCACCTATGTGTTTCCTTATACTGTCCATATTATCAACTTGGTACTGTCTCAGTGGCACCTGCCTGTTTGCTTACTATAGATATGTAAACTTAGCACCTGCCTGTTTGTTTACATTCTAGATATGATAACATGGGCTCGGATTTTAGTAGAATGTCGGTGTGTTTGTAGCTTGTTAGACGTTGGTACTAACTGTTTACCAAGTAGAATTCTTCAGCCTGGAACGATGTATGCAGTTGGAATGAGTTGAACATATGACTTCAAAATTTATAAATAGTCTTCAGCTTTCCATTTCTCGAGCCTGTTTTTTGACAGGAAGATACTGCATTTATATTTAAGTATAATTATTTAATTGGTTTGCTTAGGGTGACGCTCACATGGACTTCAAACAGAGTGAGGAGTCGAGAATGACAGAGACCAGAGAGACGATAGTGCTATCCCACTCCTTTTAGTAAGACGGCCAGGTGTTTTTCATTAGGCAAATGCTGCTTCGTCACTCTTGTTATTAGCGACCTTGGCACATTTCGTCCTCGGAGTTGTCGCAGGAACCCCATTTTAGGTACATTTAGCGTGGAATTTATACGTGTCGGATGCAACGCTGTTTTGGGGTGATGTATACGTAACTGGCTCACGTTCCTTCCCCTCCTCACCACTGGCAAGACCCCCGCCCCCAATGCTGCTCCCTCTTCGCCCACCACACACTGAGTCCCAGTCTTGTTCCCTCCCCCCCCCCACTCGCTTCCTCTCACGCCCACATTCCTCCCACTCACCGCCCTCTACCAGCCAAGCAACACTCCCACCCCATCATACCATTTCATCAAAGCTTTTCATTGTTGATGAACATTCACGTAACATATCTCTGATAGTATTTTCCAGTCAAATTGTAATAAATGTTTGTAAACCGAATTTGTGTAGCACTATATCAAGTGTGGTTGCAGTCACCAGCAAAATGAGATTTTAATTATATACCACTAGCCTAGTACGATCACCAGTAAGTCACGTCAATGTACCTCCTCTTTAGTGTCCCTACATCTACTCTTGGTTGGTTGAAGTTGGACAAATTTAGGTTCAGAAAGGGATAATGTAACCATTGGTTTGAAAGTAGAGGTCAGGATGTGAGAAATATAGATACCCTGGACAGTGCTAGGCTAGTGTCAGTGTTTATGGGGGTAATAATACGGGAATATCTTTGAATTTAGTTGGTGTTCCTGCTGACGCCATTTTGAGGGTCTCGGTGACGTTGAAGCAAACAGTACCTCAAACACATCAATAACTACTTACATTTTAGGTACAAATTTTAACATTTAACTCATCTGACCTAAAACACGTTTGTCTGTGATTCCCGCCCATTAAATATGATTCATAAAACATTGACGATTTGAATGTAAACTATTAAATACTTCGAAGTTTATTAAAAGTACACAACGAATGGAAAAATGTAGGTGATGTACTTGCTGCTTTGGTGGTAATTTAGTCGCAGGGTGAGTGACGCTGCCCAAGAAACTCCCGTTATGGAGCAAAATTAAAAAAAAACATGAACCTGGATTGAATACGCCATTGGGAAGCAGGCTTAGCTGCACTGAGATGTGTTGTAACTCGGTAGATGATGTAACAATCATTTCCAGCTGCTGGTCGACGGAGGAGGAGGAGGGTGTGTGGGCGAGTAGGGGAAGATGAAAGAGCTGCTCAACTTTGTGACGAGAGATATTTCAAGTAGTGCTTGTTCCTCCATGGGGGATGGCTCAAGGACGGATAAAGAAGGAAGACAGCGCCCCCTCTGTGGTCCACTGTGTGAACCCCGCCCACATCTGCCATCCCATCCTAGCCGGGTTTTGCTGTAGCTTCTCATGGAGTCCGTAGGGTTGTTGGAGCCATACAAGTAGTTATGTAGAGTTCGGGTCGCAGTTGGTTCTCCGGGGAAGGTTGTTCCTGAAGGACGGGCTATTTTAGGTCGTGAGAAGTGTTTGGGGTCAATTGTTTAGTGTAGGTAGGGCTGTTTCCGTGGCTTTGTAAAACGAATTTTACTTGTACATTTTGGTGGTAACCATGGAAAGTTAGTTAGCTTTGTAACTATGTGTTTATGCTAATTTTATTATATTCCCGTATAGCGGGGGTTAATAGTTCCCCATATAACAATAGGCCTACCAGATTAAATTTCCGGATGGTAGAAATACAGTATCGGATTATGGGGGCACTTTGCTGTTTTGAACATTTTTTTACTATTCTGAACATGAAGTGTTAATATCTCATAGCTCATAGTGAGCCTTATCCACTAGTTTCCCTGGAATACGACCTCTCAATCGTTTATGCCCCGCCTATTACTAGCCTTGTTATACCTGCTGCGTTATAGTTTAACTATTATGACGTTCAAATTCATTCTGACTTTAAAGTTGTGGATGGAAGTTGCTTCCACAACTTCTTTCATTGCATTTGTTGACCAAACGTCCAGGGTACGAATACTTCCTTACACTTGTTGGAGTCATTTGTGTTTTCAACTTCCACTTATGTCCTCTTGTCCTACTTTCTCTCAGCTTAAAAAGGCTGTCCTTGTCTACCTTGTCTACTCCTCTCAGTATCTTGTGTAGTGAGGGGGAGAATGGACAAGGTTAGCCTGTACATCATCAAGCCTTCCGCCCCGCCCACAGCCTGTACTCTGACACTTCTACCACGCCCTCGCCACCAGTACAAGGAGGGCGTTGATCTCCCAGTTTGCGACGGCTTCACGCAGCTCTTTGCTATCTTGTTTATTGTCTCAGGATTCTTTTCGGCCCCGGACGTGACTGTGGCGCCCCCATGATGCCCCGAATCTATATCTATCTATCTATCCATCTATCTATCTATCTATCTATCTATCTATCTATCTATCTATCTATCTATCTATCTATCTATCTATCTATCTATTTCTTTCTCCCTCTCTCTTTCTCCTTCGGTTTGGACCCCCAGGCGGTGGTAGTGTTCATATAGGATTATGACCCGGTGCCCCCCCCCCTTGGCCTTAGGCAAGTAGGACCCCCCGGGTGGTTGTAATGGTACTCAAGTGCTAGTGGTAGTTGTAGTGGTACTCAAGTCCATGACTGGATAGAACCCCCCAGGTTGGAAACACTGGTCCTCGATGGAGCCGGGTGTTGGTAGTGGCCCTCCAGGGCCAGAAGCGGCCTTGCTGGGTGTGGCGGGAACGAGAGCCGTCAGTATAAACAACGACCAACCACCCTGAGCTGTCTTGGTTTAGTCTGGCAGAAAATTGTTAGACAAATGAAAGAGCCAAACATCACATGCTTCGGTAGTTTTAGTTTTCTTCATTTATTATGCACAATACACCCCATCCTCAGAGCGGTAGTTGGAAGGGTTACAGAGACATATAATCGGTTTTGGAACTAAACCCCGATTACATTTAGCTAAGCAAGTTACCGTCTTTTTTAAATGTTTAAATTTTGCCCCGAGGGGCGAGTTTATTGGGCAGCGCCACTCACCTTGTGAGTGGACACACCGCCATAGCAACATGTACAACACTCCCCAATAGGAAGAAAACTCGCTGGGTTGTTCATCCTGTCACTTGTACCCAGACTGTCTTGTTAAGATAGTCATATAGTTTAATATTATATAATGTAAGTGGAAACAATGGGTCCAAAAACTGGGACAGTTATACAAAGGACAAATTACATTTCAACTTCCGTAAAATAACAAAACTAAATAAAATCTGACAATCTGTAACATTGATACCCAAAGCTAATTCGAAATTATAATTATAACTACAAATATTAAAAAAACATATGCAAAGATAAAACATTTTAAACAACTTTCAAATTAAGAAACTTAAATATTGTTCAGTATATTTGTCGTAATTAAGCAAATATAAATATAAAAAAGAATCATCACTCAAAATGAGTAAATCAGACACAAATTAGGGGAGACTAAAACATATATATATGATGAAATCTACATAAACTGTAAGTGGAAGCAAAAGGTTTACAGTACACACAGTATACAATTGAGCAGCTGAACCAATATTAGTTAGTAGAGGTTCAGCTGATCAACTGTATACTGTAAATCACAGTAAACCATTTGTTTCCACTTACAGTTAACGTAGATTTCATACTATATATGTTTTAGTTTCCCCTGAATTGTGTCGTCAACACTCATTTTGAGTGACGACTCTTGTCATAGTTATATTTATTAAATTACGACGTGTAGTACAGTATTTGATGTTCAGAATTGTGCAATATTTAAGTTTCTTACAAGTTACTCAACTGGTAATCTACAAGTTTTTTAAATGGTTTATTCTTGTATAAGTTAACTGAAGTTTTGTATTTATAATTATAATTTCGAATAAGTATTGATACAACATGCACTTGTCTAAAGAGTGTTATATATCGATCGCATTCGTTGTGAGGTCTGGTATAACAATAGTAGGTAAAGGGTAGGCGCTTAAAATTTAATTTTCTTGAAATTTGGTAACTTTAGGAGAGGCTGGAGTATCAACGTTGAAGACTGAGATTTTACATTATTTCATTATTTCGTCACTTCACCTAAGTTGCATGTGTTTTTGTAAGTAGTATAATTTTATTTCTTTTATATTATAGTATGTAATTTTGTCCAATTGTGAGTTCATACCAGACAGTTCTGTCCAAATTTTATATATATATATATATACAGTATATATATATATATATATATATACAGTATATATATATATATATATATATATATATATATATATATATATATATATATATATATATATATATATATACAGTATATACAGTATATATATATATATATAACTGAAAACTCACACCCCAGAAGTGACTCGAACCCATACTCCCAGAAGCAACGCATCTGGTATGTACAAGACGCCTTAATCCACTTGACCATCACGACCGGACAAAATGAGGTGATAGCCGAGGCTATATGAACCACCCCACCGCCGGCACTCGGATAGTTATCTTGGGCATAGCATTTTACCAAATCACCTCATTCTTTGGGGCACACGTGAGGAACACAAATGCGAACAAGCCTGAATGGTCCCCAGGACATATGCAACTGAAATATTTGCATTTTTCAGTTGCATATGTCCTGGGGACCATTCAGGCTTGTTCGCATTTGTGTTCCTCACGTGTGCCCCAAAGAATGAGGTGATTTGGTAAAATGCTATGCCCAAGATAACTATCCGAGTGCCGGCGGTGGGGTGGTTCATATAGCCTCGGCTATCACCTCATTTTGTCCGGTCGTGATGGTCAAGTGGATTAAGGCGTCTTGTACATACCAGATGCGTTGCTTCTGGGAGTATGGGTTCGAGTCACTTCTGGGGTGTGAGTTTTCAGTTGCATATGTCCTGGGGACCATTCAGGCTTGTTCGCATATATATATATATATATATATATATATATATATATATATATATATATATATATATATATACAGTATATATATATATATATATATATATATATATATATATATATATATATATATATATATATATATACAGTATATATATATATATACAGTATATATATATATATATATATATATATATATATATATATATATATATATATATATATATATATATATATATATATATATATAAACTGTTATTTACAGTTATTTACTTCTTTTTCTTCACCTCGAAAAGGAACATGACTTGGCAATCTTAGACAAATATTCTTTTATAAATTTAGACTTTGCCCCAAAATGCGAGTATATTGGGCAGCATCACTCGTCCTGTGAGTGAACATCCAGCCAGCCAGAGAAGCATTTAGATTTTAGTGTAGATTTATAAATGCGTCCAACACGCACTAATATGAAGAAACCCCTCGTTGGTCACACAGTCTGTACCCAGACGCAGCTGGAACTAGCTCAACTGTCTTAAGTGAAGAGACTGTCAAACAAGGGAGTTAACATTTGTCAACCAACAGTCAAGCTTACGATATCTCACGGGGGCAAAGTCGGGGAATATTACGAGGTCTTCGCTATCAGGTCTGCACCTTATAAGATGCAGTGTCACATTAAATCTGGTAATTTTTACAGTCAAACTGTTATGTCTTCGAAGCCTACAAATATGGCCACTAGCCTGCAAATTTTTCCCTTTGCAGTTGATGAAACCTCTTGCTGATTTTCGGTCCTTGATGTAAGGGGATTCTTCGTTTTAGGTTCCTTGTGTCTTAATTTATTTTAGGTTCCTTGTGTCTTCATTTATTTTAGGTTCCTTGTGTCTTCATTTATTTTAGGTTCCTTGTGTCTTCATTTATTTTAGGTTCCTTGTATCTTCATTTATTTTAGGTTCCTTGTGTCTTCATTTATTTTAGGTTCCTTGTGTCTTCATTTTATTTTAGGTTCCTTGTGTCTTCATTTATTTTAGGTTCCTTGTGTCTTCATTTATTTTAGGTTCCTTGTGTCTTCATTTATTTTAGGTTCCTTGTGTCTTCATTTATTTTAGGTTCCCTGTGTCTTCATTTATTTTAGGTTCCTTGTGTCTTCATTATTTTAGGTTCCTTGTGTCTTCATTTTATTTTAGGTTCCTTGTGTCTTCATTTATTTTAGGTTCCTTGTGTCTTCATTTATTTTAGGTTCCTTGTGTCTTCATTATTTTAGGTTCCTTGTGTCTTCATTTATTTTAGGTTCCTTGTGTCTTCATTATTTTAGGTTCCTTGTGTCTTCATTATTTTAGGTTCCTTGTGTCTTCATTTATTTTAGGCTCATAGTGACAGGGTTTTTTTTATGAAAATTTAGGCTAGTTAAACCTCGAATATGTGTGATTTACCAACTGCCTAAACGCCATAAAAAAAATGATTGTGTATCTGCCTTAAATACTGTAGCGTACGTGGGCGCTCATTACCGAGTATAAACTGTTTGGTTAAGGGTAAACACGGTGTTAACTGCAGACCCCACTACAGCCAGCAGTAAAGAAGCCTATTTTTATCTCTTACGATGGGATCCAACCATATGTGTCGCGGGAGAAATTGAAACCTGAGATTTTGATGATGGAAACTGGAACCGAGATCCCATCTTCTTCTTCTAAGTTTGAACTAAATAAACTCTCACCTATGTTATCAAGTAAGTTTATTGGGATAATAATATATATATATCACAAAAGGATAAGGTAGCCTAAGCTACTCTGAATGGTCTTTACTGGAGAATTGGAAATTAACGCTAAACGTTCGCAAACGGAAATCCTCATTTAACATATCTTGTTTAGTGCCCTATTTCTAAAAAGGTTAGATGAGAATTGGCAGAAGTGCTTTCTACCCGTGCTTATGGCGCCTCTACTTCTCACATGGATTATTCTACTCTGTGCAGCCTCAGCTCATAAACAAAGGCTAAATGTTCGTTGCTACAGCCACTAAACCTCATGTTTATGAACGAAAAGCGCTTTACGCACGATTTACAACTTGTCACCAGGCTATATGTTCATTCCTTCCAGCGGCCGACCCCAAAGACGCATTCACCAAATTTAACGTACTGTCCACTCAAAATAGTGATGTTCTCAAATATGAATTAATGTATATTAGCATGTTGTGCATTTATAGGCTTTGGATAAGTTTGGTGTTTAGGTTCTGTTGACAATTAATTGCATTTCATGCCGTCCTCTGGCCAAGATCGTTAAAGCTGCGGCCGTCCCCCCCCCAAGACGCATTCATCAATTTAATAGTATTGTGTATTAAAAATAGGCTTATCATATGTAAATTATATATTAACATTTTATGTGTAGTTAGGCGTAGGTTTAGTTAAGTTAGGTGTTTAGGTTTTGCTGCTGATTAGTATTTTGTAGTACGTGGGTGAAGCATTTACAGTGTTGCGATTTGAATGATTCGAACATCTCCTGCTTAATAGCCTGATTAGCCATGCCTTTTAGTGTTCGCAGCTTACCGCCGGACATATATATGTACGCCCGGCTGAGTGATTGGCACGGCTGGTCGATCACACGCTGGAGGTATGATTCTAAAATTTTGAATGCAGGGACCTACCTGCCTGCCTGTGTTCCTGATTCCTGCTTGTACCTGAGCTTACATTAAATATTATTATTAATGATAAATATTATTATTATTATTGTTATTATTAATTATTATAATGGAAGGTGGCAGTTGTTATAGTATACTGCCTTGTGCTGTGTGTGGTTGCTCTGGTGGTAACTTCTAGGTCTTTTCAGCAAGGCCAACGTTAGCTTGTCTGGAAATTTCGCGTGTGTGTGTGTATATCTGCCCCGAGAAAGAATGTATAAACATTTACACATTTATGTTAGCCTGGTCGCTATTACAACTCTGTGTAAATGAGGGCCAGGTGTAAACAGCTGTGGTCGGGGACGAGCAGACTGGTTTACTGGCTGAGGTTAATCACTCATCCGGCTCGCCACTGATGGAAGCCAGGTGGGAGGGTAGCCTCTCGTAAATATTATCTTGTGACTCATGGCCGGCTTGCCTTGTGCGCTTCAGCCGCTTTGATTGATTGCTGAAAGTACTGGCTCTGGGGCGCTCCAGCCTAGCATCTTAATGGCGTACTGAAGTGATTGGGGAAATTGAATGGCGATACTCTTTTACCTACCCTCCTCCTTCTTATATTCTCTCTCTCTCTCTCTCTCTCTCTCTCTCTCTCTCTCTCTCTCTCTCTCTCTCTCTCTCTCTCTCTCTCTCTCTCTCTCTCTCTCTCTCTCTCTCTCACTCTCTCTCTCTCTCTCTCTCTCTCTCTCTCTCTCTCTCTCTCTCTCTCTCTCTCTCTCTCTCTCTCTCTCTCTCTCTCTCTCTCTCTCTCTCTCTCACAAACGCACACGCACGCACACACGCACACACACACACACACACACACACACACACACACACACACACACACACACACGCACACGCACGCACACACACACACACACACACACACACACACACACACACACACACACACACACACACACACACACACGCACACGCACGCACACACACACACACACACACACACACACACACACACACACACACACACACACACACACACACACACACACGCACGCACGCATGTATGTGTACACTGGAACAACCCACCCAATATTCCCTCCACCCTGACCCATATTCCCTTCCCCAAACAGTGCAGTGTATTATGTGATGTCATGAACCCGGGGAGGGAGGGAGGGGGCGGTCAGTGACCCTAGATTGTGTGGTGCTTGATAATAGTGTTAGTTGGTGATGGGCCTCGTGGCGGGCGGCGCGCCTGGTGTGACGTCGGGTCCTGGTCACCGGAACTGCCATCTCCAATTTTTGTAAATCGTTTATAGGTAAATAAGTATAACATTCAGTTTTTTTTTAAAGATCTTGTTCTGTACTACTGTGGACTTTTATTTGGGTACTCAGCTAGTTGTGCTTGCGGGGGTTGAGCTTCGGCTCTTTGGTCGCGCCTCTCAACTGTCAGTCAAGCGGTGTACAGATTCCTGAGCCAATTAGGCTGTGTTCTGGCGACATTTGGAACTATGTATATGGAGTCTGCCTCCACCACATCACTTCCTAATGCATTCGATTAGAATGCAATGGGTGGGTGAGGTCAAGAGCTTATATTTTACACTCGAACCTCGGACCCCGAGCGTGTGACGCCGACGCTCTATCAACTGGGCTGTGAGCAGTCTTAAACATTCCAGTTGAATGGAATGTTTATTTCCACGGAAGTGTGGATGACAATTTATACTCCCACTCATGTATATACACGCTCACACAATCCTATATACGTAAATCCAGGTGTATATATACGCCCACCCAAGCCTATATACGCTCCCACAAGTCAATATATACACACACACGCCTCCGCTAGCTTACCCCAATGTTATCCACGCGGGAGGGCGCCCATGCGTGTCCTTGCCTGCCCACCTGCTTACTAGTCCCTCTTGTCCCAGCCCGTCCCCCCTCCGAGTCCACCTTCACCCACCCACACACGCTTGTCGTCGCCTGCCCACCTTCTCTTGGACACTCTTGCCCACTCACCACCTGTGAGTGGGCAAGCCTGTCTCCTGTGCCACTCGCCCACTGGACGGGAATGACGTTAAGACACCAATTGTTATGTGGCTTTGTATGTAACACAAACCGCAGTGTATGTACTTTCTCAACCCAATGTACGGTATGTGTATATTTTTTATATGTATTAACTACGTAAGTAGCTCATTAGTGCTGTAATATGTTTAGCTAAATAAATTTCCGAAATTTCCCTCTGCCCGAAACGCTGCGCGTACTAGTGGCTTTACAAGATTGTAATTACTATACTATGTATCCTCACAATCCCAATGTACCTTCTTGTATATAAATAAATAAATAAATACATTTTGGGTTGACTTCCTGAGCCCATTATTTGCCTCTAATCTTTTTCACTCACAGGATGGGTATGGGGTACATAATAAATGAACTAAGCTAATCTATCCCATTATAGCCCATCCGCCCCAACCCCTCATCCTGTTTACATCCATGTTTCAAGTATGCCTAGAAGCCTAGATGGACGAGTTCCCCCTCCTCTATCCCCCCTTTCCCAGTGGAGTTGGAAATTTTGTTAAATCGAAAAACAAACTGCTTGGAAATGCTGTTCTCTTTACATGTTTCACAGTAATTGAAACACAAATTATATTTTTTGGTCACAATCCTCTGTCAATCCCGACACGATTCGAAATCGGGGATCCAAGATAACCATGCATACACTTACTTGCTTGATGAGGTTCTGGGAGTTCTAGTTTGTGAGAGCTTGGTCCAACAGGCTGTTGCTTGGAGCGGCCCGCAGGCCCACATACCCACCACAGCCCAGTTGGTCCGGCACTTCTTGAAGAAAACAATCTAGTTTCCTCTTGAAGATGTCCACGGTTGTTCCGGCAATATTTCTTATGCTCGCTGGGAGGACGTTGAACAACCGCGGACCTCTGATGTTTATACAGTGTTCTCTGATTGTGCCTATGGCACCTCTGCTCTTCACTGGTTCTATTCTGCATTTTCTTCCATATCGTTCACTCCAATACGTTGTTATTTTACTGTGTAGATTTGGGACCTGTCCCTCTAGTATTTTTCACGTGTATTTGATATCTCTTTCATTGTGGTTATAGTGAAGATGTTGTTGGTTACAGTGGTGGTGGGTATAGTGAAGGTGTTGGTAGTTACAGTGGTGGTGGGTAAAGTGAAGGTAGTGATGCGTATAGTGCTGCAGGGCCAGCAAGCCATGCTGGAGAGAGACACGGGCACACATACCCAGTGTTGCCCGAGGTGACCAGCAAGTTTGACCCTTCTTCACTGCTGACCCGTATTATGCTCTCGTGCTCTCGTGCTCTCTCTCTCTCTCTCTCTCTCTCTCTCTCTCTCTCTCTCTCTCTCTCTCTCTCTCTCTCTCTCTCTCTCTCTCTCTCTCTCTCTCTCTCTCTCTCTCTCTCTCTCTCTCTGTCTCTCTCTCTGTCTCTCTCTCTGTCTCTCTCTCTGTCTCTCTCTCTGTCTCTCTCTCTCTCTCTGTCTCTCTCTCTGTCTCTCTCTCTGTCTCTCTCTCTGTCTCTCTCTCTCTCTCTCTCTCTCTCTCTCTCTCTCTGTCTCTCTCTCTGTCTCTCTCTCTCTGTCTCTCTGTGTCTCTGTCTCTCTCTCTCTCTCTCTCTCTCTCTCTCTCTCTCTCTCTCTCTCTCTCTCTCTCTGTGTGCACACGTGTGTGTGTGTGTAAGATGCTGAAAAAAGCAACCAGGCTGAGAATAATGGAGCATTTGGAGAGGAACAATTTTGCAATAAAAGACAGCATGGATTAAGAGGCGAAAGTCGTGCCTGACACACTTGACTAGAGTGCTATGTCAGGATAACTAGTGCAGGAAAACCATTTACGGCGTCTCTCGTGGAAAAGTGGTGTACAAGATAGAGAATAATTAGGCTAGGATTACCGGAAAAACACAGAATTGAATAAGGGAAAAAAAAAGAATCACATTCAGTATTGTTCAAGATAGAGAATAATTAAGCTAGTTAACTTACAGTGACTTAATAAGGGAAAAAAATCACATTCAGAGAGGAGTTTTCAAGCTGGTGGGATGTAACACGCGGGATTCCCTCCCTAAAAGGCTCCGTCCTATTTTTCTAAATGTATGTTGAACGACTTAACTCTCCCTCTCCAGATGGAGCTGGCGACACAGCCTAGCGAGAAACATTTCGCCAGAACGAAACAAGCCCGAACTACCGTAGAAAAGTAGATAGTTTTCTTCAAGAAGTGCCGGACCAATCGGGGTGTGTAGTGGGTATGGGGGCCTGCGGGCTGCTGCTCCAAGCAACACAGCTTGTTGGACCAAGCTCTCATTTCGGGAGTAGTAGAAGAACTCCCAGAACCCCATCAAGCTGGCACCTTCACTATAACTACCTACCACCACTGTAACTACCACCACCACTGTAACCACCCCCACCACACATACGTGGTGGTGGTGGTGTTAATGCCGTAGTAGGCGTGGGTGGGGGGGGGGGAAGAGAGCATGGGTGGGATTATTTTACAGTTGTTTACAGTGGGTGGGCGGGAGGGTGGGCGTGACAGCGGTGGGGGGAGACACAGCAAATGTCAGCTGGGTGGCGTCACCGTCCAGTTGAGAAGATATCAACTGTCCTCCCAGTGGCAAGGTCCATGAAGCATTTACGTGTCCCCTTACGAAACCTCTAGATCTTTTAGCGATCGTGGCGGACTTTTCTTGAATATTATGTCCAACCACTTGGGCTAGACGGTAGAGCGACGGTCTCGCTTCATGCAGGTCGGCGTTCAATCCCCGACCGGCCACAAGTGGTTGGGCACCATTCCTTCTCCCCCACTCCCCCGTCCCACCCCAAGTCCTTATCCTAACCCGTTCCAAGTCCTATATAGTCGTAAGCGCCGCTGTAACCAAATGTGACTGTAACTCTTTGAACTGAACATAAATTTGTCATCTTTTAAACAAATGATAAAAGTCTTTGGGCTCGGCGCTGAACATTTCACATGCACACAGTTGGTGAAGGAGGGGGGCACATGGCAGACCCAGACCCCCCACCTTCCCCCTGGTGGACGACACTCCACCAGCAGGTATGACACACTCTTGTGATGGTAGTAGTTAGTGGTAGTGGTGGTTGTAATGGTAGTGAGGGTAATTGGTGGTGGTAGATGATAGTGGTGGATGCTGAGGGAGGTTTAGTAGAACACAATCATTAAGGCGGGTTCACCCGGCTGTGTATTTGGTCTGCTGTATCTTACTGCATACACTTGTATTCTCAGGAGACACTTCCCACATACACCCTGTATTACACCCATCTCAGTCTTCCGCTCCACCCTCCCTCCCATCCCTGCTTTCCCTTCCCTCAAACATCCTTGAACCGCTTCATCGATCCTTCTGTTCATTCATCCACCACACACACACACACACACACACACACACACACACACACACACACACACACACACACACACACACACACATACACACACACACACACACACACACCAATCATACTATCTGTGGGCGTGGGGGGGGCGGGGCAAAACAGCTGATGAAATAAACCTCACAAACCTTCAATAAACACGAGTGATGCAAGGTGGAGCAGGCTTGGATGGCAGCCCTTTGACCCTCCCTCAGAGGCTGGTGGCGGCTGTGCTGGTCACTGTGACCTTGGCACCGCTGGAGGCCTTGGCACCAGTGGTGAACTTAGTGTCAGTGGTGACCTTGGAATGGGTGGTGAACTTGGTGTCATTCTCTTTCCCTTCGTATGTGTCCAATCTTCCAAATCATGTACCTTCCATAATCCGCATCTTCTCCTCTTCCTCTATCTTTGGCGTTTACCAATCCTATTCGTTCTGCTCTTTCCCTCAATCGTCGTCCTGCTCTATACCCCTTCATCACTCACTCACTTCATTATTCGTAACTTCCTCTCGTGTGTGGTGCTCAAGTCACTCTCACTGTTCTCTCCCTCTCCCTCTCTCTCTCTCTCTCTCTCTCTCTCTCTCTCTCTCTCTCTCTCTCTCTCTCTCTCTCTCTCTCTCTCTCTCTCTCTCTCTCTCTCTCTCTCTCTCTCCCTCCCTCTCCCTCTCCCTCTCCCTCTCCCTCTCCCCCTCTCTCTCTCCCCCCCTCTCCCTCTCCCTCTCCCTCTCCCCCTCTCTCTCTCCCCCCCTCTCTCTCTCTCTCTCTCTCTCTCTCTCTCTCTCTCTCTCTCTCTCTCTCTCTCTCTCTCTCTCTCTCTCTCTCTCTCTCCCCCTCTCTCTCTCTCTCTCTCTCTCTCTCTCTCTCTCTCTCTCTCTCTCTCTCTCTCTCTCTCTCTCTCTCTCTCTCTCTCTCTCTCTCTCTCTCTCTCTCTCCCTCTCCCTCTCTCTCTCTCCCTCTCCCTCTCCCTCTCCCTCTCCCTCTCCCTCTCCCTCTCTCTCTCTCTCTCTCTCTCTCTCTCTCTCTCTCTCTCTCTCTCTCTCTCTCCACACCTGTCCCCTCCTTCTGTTGCCACGTGTCCCCGACTCTCCCTCTCGCTTTGCCAAACCTGTTGGGGGCATGACAGCACGTGAGTGGCTAGGTCGACGCGGGTATCAGTGTGGAGCAGGGGCCTGCAGGTGCAGCCTAATGCGGGCGGGCAGGTGGTGGTTCCTTAAGAGGCTCAACACTCGGAAGTGTGTGGTAGCTGGTTGACTGATGAGGTCTTGGCTGACTGGTGAGGTCTTGGTTGACTGGTGAGGTCTTGGTTGACTGGTGAGGTCTTGGTTGACTGGTGAGGTCTTGGTTGACTGGTGAGGTCTTGGCTGACTGATGAGGTCTTGGTTGACTGGTGAGGTGTGTGCAAATGGGTGGCGTGCAGTGCACTATCTTGATGTGTTCGGGCTGTGCCTGCCGTGAAATTTGCTGATTGGTAGTGTGTCTTGAGTGGCTATCTTCTCTCTTGAGGTTATCTTGAGATATCCTAGAGCTACTTGAGGATATCTTGAGCTACTACGAGGGATATTCCCACCAACTATCTTCTTTCTTCTTGAGAAGATTTCGGGGCTTAGCGTCCCCGCGGCCCGGTCCTCGACCAGGTCTCTTCTTTTTTGTTACACACCCCCAGGAAGCAGCCCGAAGCAGCTGTCTAACTCCCAGGTACCTATTTACTGTTAGGCGAACAGGCGCATCAGGGTGAAAGTAATGCTGCCCCCCCCCACACACACACACATATATATATATATATATATATATATATATATATATATATATATATATATATATATATATATATATATATATATATATATTGCAGACTGTTTATAACGCCAGTACAAACAATGGAACATAATCAGATATGAAAACAAATTGTAAACGAAATTTAAACCAGAAAAAAACGCACCAAACAAGAAACTCATTGACAAACGAACAAATCAAAGGAAAACAAAACACCGTTACGACAGAACTCTAAAACTCACAAGCAAGAAAGCAAGAGATCCTTTACGCCATTAAACAGTAGGAAAAAAAAGCAAAGTCGAACAGTCAAGCATCAACTACGCCTTCAGCAAGCACAGTCAAGCATTAACTACGCCTCTTAGACTATAAAGCGAGACCGTCGCTCTACCGTCCAGCCCACGTGGTTGGACATGTTTGATACAAGTGTTGGACAAGTCTGATACAAGTGTTAAGAGCCATGATGAGGCTGACAACGAGTCCACGACGCCGTTAAGGAAGCGAGCACAAATTGATCTTGGTAGAGTCCCTTAACTTGACGGGCAAACACGCTACATATTTATTGCCAGTCTGATATTAAACAAGCATATACACGGTTTTTCCAGCTTTTTCAAGTTCTGTACACAGATAAAGCAGAGAGCACCAGGTGTGTGTGTGTGTGTGTGTGTGTGTGTGTGTGTGTGTGTGTGTGTGTGTGTGTGTGTGTGTGTGTGTGTGTGAGGGAACAGCTGATAGGTAGCGAGGATCAGATGGAGGAGTTCCTGTTCTCCCCTCGCCAGTGAGGGAGGAGTTCCTGTTCTCCCCTCGCCAGTGAGGGAGGAGTTCCTGTTCTCCCCTCGCCAGTGAGGGAGGAGTTCCTGCTCTCCCCTCGCCAGTGAGGGAGGAGTTCCTGTTCTCCCCTCGCCAGTGAGGGAGGAGTTCCTGCTCTCCCCTCGCCAGTGAGGGGGGAGGAGTTCCTGTTCTCCCCTCGCCAGTGAGGGAGGAGTTCCTGTTCTCCCCTCGCCAGTGAGGGAGGAGTTCCTGCTCTCCCCTCGCCAGTGAGGGAGGAGTTCCTGTTCTCCCCTCGCCAGTGAGGGAGGAGTTCCTGTTCTCCCCTCGCCAGTGAGGGGGGAGGAGTTCCTGTTCTCCCCTCGCCAGTGAGGGAGGAGGAGTTCCTGTTCTCCCCTCGCCAGTGAGGGAGGAGTTCCTGTTCTCCCCTCGCCAGTGAGGGAGGAGGAGTTCCTGCTCTCCCCTCGCCAGTGAGGGAGGAGGAGTTCCTGTTCTCCCCTCGCGAGGAACAGAACTCACATTCTCATTATAATCACCGCCACTTCAACCTGTACTGCTGATTTACAGAAGCAAAAAACCCGTAAACGTTGGGGAGGAACTGACACGCTTGTTGTCGTTATCGTCACTTCCTGCCTTCCCCTCCTGATATCCTGCGTCGTTGGTAATCGTGACTCGCCAGCCTGTTTGTGTTAGGAATTGAGGTCGTGTTAATGTGCCTGGGCTAAGTTGAGATAATATTAATATGTTTTTGTTTAATGCTGAGGGCTAATTAATGTGTTTGGCTGTATCTGCTAGTGTATATATATGTTTGTATATGTCTTCGTTTAATTGTATTTAATTCTTGGATATAATGCATGCTGTAGTTGGGTAAAATATATTAAGGAAGTTTTATTTCGTCACAATATATTCATGTGTTATATATATTATATAAACCTCATGTTTAATTTATTTATACATATACAAGAAGGTACATTGGGATTGTGAGGATACATAGCATAGTAATTACATTCTTGTAAAGCCACTAGTACGCGCAGCGTTTCGTAATACTCAGATATAAATCAAAGATTGTGGAGTAAAATACAAGAGGGGATATTAGCCCCCTATTGAAAATATTTCTTCCCGCCAAAAGGCATTCACAGCCGCCTGGGACACCTTACCGCTGCGCTTTTGTTGTCATCTGGCATATGTCTGGACCGCCCGCCGCTTAATACGTGTTAAATCCTTCGTAATCGGGATTCAGTCACCATTTTTTTCCCCTCTCGAACTAGTTAGAGGTTTCAAAGGTGAATAATTTGGCAAGATCCTGTTGCTTATATACATAAATTTTATTAAATAAAGATAAAAAAAAACTTTGAAGATAATCTTGGGTTATTTACACGTTGATGTGTTTTATTTAATTCAGGATCCCGTCGTCTTTCCAAGTCTTTAAGATCTTTCGTGGGTGTTGTGATGTGTATTGGACATCCAAAGATCTTATATTTTTTTACCGTTAGTTTTAGGCTATTCAACCTCGGTAATGGGGATAAGGATATGCACGAACCCAAACAACCCCTCTAACCTAATCTACCGATGCATAAAAGACGTAGATATTTGTGAGACCTAGAAAGTGAAGGGACGACGACGTTTCGGTCCATTCTGGACCATTCTCAATTGACTTGAGAATGATCCAGCACGGACCGAAACGTCGTCGTCCCGTCACTTTCTAGTGTGTTATTAACATACTTCAGCCACGTTATTTTGACTTATCGCCTGCATGTGTATCATAGACTACCGTAACGTACAAAATACGACCTTTTCGTTGAGAGAACGGGCTGTAGCCTAGCTCACTAGCCTACATCATAGCCTAGCTCACTAGCCTACATCATAGCCTAGCTCACTAGCCTACATCATAGCCTAGCTCACTAGCCTACATCATAGCCTAGCTCACTAGCTTACATCATAGCCTAGCTCACTAGCCTACATCATAGCCTAGCTCACTAGCCTACATCATAGCCTAGCTCACTAGCCTACATCATAGCCTAGCTCACTAGCCTACATCATAGCCTAGCTCACTAGCCTACATCATAGCCTAGCTCACTAGCCTACGTCATAGCCTAATTTGTGGCATTACATTATACCTTTTATCAATACAACCTTGGGGGGGGGGGGGTTGACCAGCATGGCTGACATTCGTGTATTCTAATTATCCGATCTTAAAATTATATATACTAACGCTCAGAGTAAGTATATCTGTATGACGGTTACAAGTTTATGGGAGTGATGTGTATGGGTGTATATTTCTGGCTGCGGGGGTGGGGAAGGGAGGCATTCTAAGACCATTTATACATTCATTCAGCGTGAAAGATTTAATTTCTTTGGATATCTGTCTATTTCACGGCATTGAGTTTCCTCGTACTAACAGTTACGGTACAAGGAGGTCATGTGACTGATATGTGTGAGGGGAAGGGATTCCAAGACTTTATAGCACATATTTTATGTCGTTTATATTCTCCAGCAACGGTAACAGTGAAAGTAATTTATGAGTGTTTACGTTAATATTTTTTCGTTCTAGTTCGCGGCGTTAGTGTGTCGTCACTGGTATATCTGGCTGACCTTTTAACACAGCATAGTATTATCTTGCATCAACACACCACTAGCTATAACGAAATCGTTGTTCGTTCCGAGAATCTTCATATCTCGCTTTCTTTTTCTTTTTTTAACTTTCCCGCCAAGGAGTGAGGGTGTGGGTCACGTGGTCCCAGGGGAGCACCTCATTGGCTGCCCCCATCTTTGGTTTCTTCGCTATTTAGCTGCTGACTGGAAGATCTGACAATTTTATTTTTTTTAACAAGTTGATATCAGGTCCTTACGGGAGGACGGGAGTGCCTTCCTTCCCTAAGGACCTGATTCATGTTTGTACTTTATATCGGTTATTATGCACCCCATACCCATCCTGTTAGTGGTACAGGAAAAGCCTACAGAGACACGTAATGAAATCAGAAATTGAACGTTGATATTCACTTACCTTAGCAAGTTATATCGTTGATGTTTTTAGTTAAGAGTTAATATATGCATGAACAGTTTGTACTCACCTAGTTGTGCTTGCGGGGGTTGAGCTCTGGCTCTTTGGTCCCGCCTCTCAACCGTCAATCAACTGGTGTACAGATTCCTGAGCCTATTGGGCTCTATCATATCTACACTTGAAACTGTGTATGGAGTCAGCCTCCACCACATCACTTCCTAATGCATTCCATTTGTCAACCACTCTGACACTAAAAAAGTTCTTTCTAATATCTCTGTGGCTCATTTGGGCGCTCAGTTTCCACCTGTGTCCCCTTGTGCGTGTGCCCCTTGTGTTAAATGTGTGTGTGTGTGTGTGTGTGTGTGTGTGTGTGTAATCACCTAGTTGTGCTTGCGGGGGTTAACCTTTGGCTCTTTGGTCCCGCCTTTCAGCTGTCAGTCAACTGGTGTACAGGTTCCTAAGCCTTCTGGGCTCTATCATATCTACATTTGAAACTGTGTATGGAGTCTATCTCCACCACATCACTGCCTAATGCATTCCATTAGTTAATTACTGCCACTGAAACGTTAGATATAATTGTGCGTGTGTGTGTGTGGGTGGGTGTAGTTATTGTGCTAGTAGGATAATTAGTAGAAAGAATAACGATAAGGAGAAAGGAAGGATATCTGCATGAAGACGTGCAAGAAGGAGGAGGAGGAGAGGTGTGGGGGTCGCCCTGCGTGACTTAAGCAGTATGTGGTCCACATATCCTTAAGGTCGACACCCCCGTCTACCACCCACGCCCTCCTAAACCCGGATTTTATGATTACTGCCAAGTTATCCTTTATTATCATTGTCAATATTAATGTTATCTTCACGTGTAGCTGGGCAAGGGGGCCCACGGTGAGAGGCGTGGCGCTGAGGCTAGGTCTCATGTAGCAGCAAATTGTATTTTTTTTTTGACCGTGCATATTTAACACTCACTAGGTTACTACGAAGGATATTCCCATGGACTAGGCTACTGTGAGGGATATTCCCACCGAGTAGGATACTACGAGGGATATTCCCATGGACAAGCTTCAGTGTCACATCATTTGGTACAGGAACTGGTTCATTGCAATCTCTAAAAAAGGAAATTTACATATGTGGTGGGTTAGTTGCATGTAATTTTGAATTTAATTATAATGCATCCTACAGCCATGGAGAGTTTATGGCGGCAGTGGAGAGTTTAGTCACGTGCGTTCACTACCCATAATAAATAACCTTTGGACACTTGGTTAAGACTTCTGCTTGTACATATAATTGTTAATGAAATGTACACATTTCTTGAACATTCATGCGCACCACTTATGCGCACGGTGAGAGCAGTGACTCAACCCGGGGGCTATACAACATTGCACTTAACAAAACAAATTGTGATTGTAATTTCTAAGTTCTTAAATTTTCTGGCGTTTAGTTACACAGTGACGCTAAATGTGTGAATAGTTCTGTTGACAGTTTACATTTGGTCAGCTTTACTATAACAGGTTGTATAAACTCGCATAGATGCTTGTAGCCGAGCCTAAGCCTAATAGTAATAACGTCTGTGAGTCTGCTGACTATTTGATGACCCATAGATATGTGGCCCTTCCTGCTGGGTAGTATGGTGATAGTAGAATAATTAGTGTGGATTTCACTGCGTCTCGGATCTATTAAATATACAATAGTTGGCATACTTGGTATATTACTGTCTTCATGCTGCCCAAAGGCAATCCGTGGTGCCAGTCAGCAGCCTCTGTACAAGCATGTCCTTCGGCTTGGTCATCACTTCTATCAAGCTTGTTGTTTGAGATTCAGCTACTCGGGGCATAAGTTCCAAGTAGCACGGGCTATGGCGAGCCCGTAGTTCTATCATGAATTCAGAGGCCAGTATGGGACGGAATTAGAGGTATTAATATAGTTTCCTTTGTAGGACACTGGAAGCGTTATAACAGGCCTTAGGCTTATCGAGGTCCCGTTAGGTCAACTACTGACCTTTATTAGGATGCAACCCACAACAGTTGTACAACTCTTGGGGTACCTATTTTTACTGCTAGGTGAACAGCGGCTTCAGATGAAAGAAAACATGCCCAACCGTTTCTGTCCTGTCCGGGGACTGAACTCTGGTCCCTTGACTGTGAGCCGAAGCCGTAGTTAGACTGAGACTGGCAGCATCAGCACCTGAATGACCAGTCTAGCGACGAGGAGGCCTGGTCGACGACCGGGCCGAGGGGACGCTAAGCCCCGGAAACACCTCAAGGTAACCATTACCATCTTCCGTCTCACTTCTGTGGACTCAGGAGGTTGATCAACATCTCCTATAGTATCGTAACTTTATATTTATGTCTAATTTCACTAAAAGGAGGCTACTTTAGTGACGTCTGTGTGTAGATCTCACATATCCGTAGCCCAGAGTCCCGCATATTTAACATTCACCAAGTATGTTATTACAACATCCCGCCGAATATCTTCTGACTCAAACGGGACGTTCCATCAAATATTTAAGAGGGTTTATTTATAATGTGGTAAATATTTAGTCCTCCACCAGAGTGCAGGCAATACTGTAAACAAACATCAGCGCCATCTGTGTCAAGCCCAGTGAACAGAACCTCCTCAAATGGAATTGAACTCTAGCATGCAAGAATGATCCTATGATATACTCAACATAACTTCCTTAGTTTTAAATTTTTAAATTTTGCCCCGAGGGGCGAGTTTATTGGGCAGCGCCACTCATCTTGTGAATTACTTAACAATTGTATCTATGTATTTACGTATGTAGCTTAGACTAGAATTTTAAAAGCACTACGATCACCTTCTGTGGTTGTTCAATAAATCTCTGAACTGTATGTTTGACAAATCTCTCACCCTGTCCATGGA
The DNA here is from genome assembly GCF_040958095.1 of Procambarus clarkii. Taxonomy (NCBI): domain Eukaryota; kingdom Metazoa; phylum Arthropoda; class Malacostraca; order Decapoda; family Cambaridae; genus Procambarus; species Procambarus clarkii. Next base: position 9,242,440 of record NC_091199.1, on the reverse strand, counting down.
GGACAGAAGAAAATGTATATATGCTGGTTAGCATTGTAAATGTGTGGCCACGTCTGTGGTAGAAAATAATAATAATAATAAAATAATCCTGTGAGTGGACACACCGCCATAGCAGCATGTACAGCACTCCCGAAAAGGAAGAAAACCCGCTGGGTTGATCATCCTGTCACTTGTCCTTAGTGTGATGATGGGTGGGAAGAGCCTATGGACCTGTGGGAGCTAGTTGGTCAGGAGGTAAGGAGAAGCAGCAGCAGCAGCTAGGGGCGGACGACCTTCTCCTAATTAAGGCTTATCGCTAATGAAGCCCACGAGAGGAATTCTTAACATGGCGGTCAGTTATCGTGGAATGTATATGGGTGTTTGGTTTTACACCACTGCAATTGTAGCGCTTTTATATAATTTTATATTATACATAAATAAACAAATACGTATACATTTAAACGAGCGTGTGTACATACACACACACACGGGTCCCAGCCGACAGTGCTCAAGGGTCGTAGTCCTAAGGGCCCGGGTTCGACTCCCGGTCGAGGTAAAAACAAATGGGCAGAGTTTCTTTCACCTGATGCCTCTGTATGCCTAGCAATTAATGCGATTAACCCAGCTGCTACTGGGTACATTCTGTTGATGTGTGTAAGATAAATATATGTAGCAGATATGACAGGAAAATAAGTTGAGAGTCATTACTTTTTGACAACTGACGGTGTGATTGTAGTGCTTTTAAAATGCTAGGCTAAGCTACATACGTAAATACATAGATACACAGATGCATGAACTCCCTGAGAACGTGTAGGGGAGAGCGCGCACGCGACCTATGATAAGTTGATTACGGAATAAATGTAGAACAGGATTTTAATAAGCATTACATTAATATATATATTCATTCCTCTTTTAGAATTGCCAGAACTGTTGATAACAACGACGGTTGGACAAATATAAGGACAAAATGTAATTTGTAATCAAACGCTATATAATAACGGACCTAAAACAAACATTATTACCGAGAACCTGTAGCCCCCCCTCCTCCCCACCTCCACCCCCTCTCACAAGTCGAGAAAAAAAGGCCTAGAAAAGCCTGGTCGCATGTTAACATGGAGGAATGTCTGGTGGCTAAGTCGCCGCCCCACATGTGTCCGCCAAGCCTAGCGGCTCTCCAATTTCACAAGCAATTGTAGTTCACTTTGTTATCAGCTATCGCATCACATATATAAAGAGAATGTGTTGTTATTTAGCTCGAATCTCTGAAATGTGTTTCTAATTCAGGATATTTTATTTTTGTTGGCTGTTAAGAGTCTGGTTGACCAGACAACCAACCAGGAGGCCTGGTTCAGAGACCGGGCCGCGGGGACTTTGATCCTGGCAATCACCACATGGTACGGACCTATTTGGGACTCGAGATCCCCAGTCAGTTGTATCTTTGGTCAGGCTTTGTTGGTGACATTGGCCGAAAAACGAATGCGGAATTTTGTAAGTATGTAAATATTTGTTTTAAATTTTCATCATCATAAAGAATCATTACATATTTAACACGTTTGACATTTATAATGTGAAGAAAAGGGCGGAGGAAAAGGAAATGAGCATTTACATTTTTAATTAATTTCTTCCTCTGCGCTAACGCCTCATGACAGCTGTTTGCACAAACGCACATAACATTCCTATGAATTTTCAAACTTGACCATGGATTACGACCACTTTTACCAGAGTTGGGACCATGGGGTCCCAGGGCTTGGTCCCATTCTGGTTGTTCGGTCATCCCCACTAATACTCGCCCCAAAAGACTGGAGTTTTTGCCTCGTTATACTTAACATCGCGCATGAAACGCGATCCGGACCGTTGTTGCTGCTTCACGAGAAATGGTCATGTCTTGGAACTTGTTTAGTTGAAGTTGAAAGTTGGCAACATGTATGCACTTTTTACGTGTGTTTGTGAGTGTGTGTGTGTGTGTGTGCTTACATAGTTGTACTTGAAGGGGTTGAGCTTTGGCTCTTTGGTCCCGCCTCTCAACCGTCAATCTACTGGTGTACAGATTCCTAAGCTCCGCGAGCTCTATCATATCTACATTTGAAACTGTGTGTGGAGTCGGTGGAGTGTATGTATTCACCTAGTTATATTCAACTATTTGTGCTTGCGGGGGTTGAGCTCTGCTCTTTCGGTCCCCCCTCTCCCAGAAAGCAGCCCGTAACAGCTGTCTTAACTCCCAGGTACTTATTTACTGCTAGGTAACAGGGGCATCAGGGTGGAAAAACTCTGCCCATTTTTTGTTTCTCGCCGGCGCCAAGGATCGAACCCGGGACTGCAGGATCACGTGTCCAGCGTGCTGTCCACACAACCACCGACGCCCTGTGGAGGGCGCCGTGTGTGTGTGTGTGTGTGTTTGTGTGTGTGTGTGTGTGTGTGTGACGTGCTCTGCCAGCGCTGAATATTCAAATGATGTAATATGATGAGGTTACATCAAGTCAACGATTTAAATAAACAACATTCCTACATTTCAAGTACATATTAAAATTTGTAAGAATGTTTAGCTAATTATTAGGATAAATCGCTAAACCAATATGACTATAAAGCATTGCAAAGGGAGATGAGGATAAGGATTTGGGGTATGAGGACGGATTGAGGGAATGGTGCCTAAGCATTTGCACCATCGGGAATCGAACGCCGACCTGCAAGAAGCAAGGGCCACTAAACAATACTAAAGAAACGTCTAATCGCCAACAGGGCAACAAGTACAGAATGGGTTTCGATATTTTCGGGTGGGGTTAGAATATATATAAGCTGGAGAATACTAAGAATCTGCATTAATAAGTTCTGTAAGCAGACAACTGTAGCAAATTTTAAGTTGAAATTTAGGGTGGGCTTTATATAATTATTTAAAATATATATAATTTTTTTAATTTATTTAAAATTTAAAATTTATATAATTATTTAAAATAGGAAATTTAGGATAATTTTGGGGATACGAACAAGCAGCAGTACACAAAAGATTGATAACCACTACGCTCCCAGAAACCAAAGTGAACACGACGACTCACTAGTGACGAAACAAAGCCACAATCAATTCGTACCTCATAATGAGAAGGAACAGAAACAAGCTTATCAAAAAGAGCTTCCCCATACGACATATTCCAAGAGGCAAACCTCCTCCATGTTGACCAGACCACACACTAGAAGTTCAAGGGACGACGACGACGTTTCGGTCCGTCCTGGACCATTCTCAAGTCGATTGAGACTTGAGAATGGTCCAGGACGGACCGAAACGTCGTCGTCCCTTCAACTTCTAGTGTGTGGTCTGGTCAACATACTTCAGCCACGTTATTGTGACTCATCGCCTGCAAACCTCCTCCATCTTTGCTAGCCGACAAGATGTGAAGCCGTCACGAAAGAACGCCTTTCATAGACGTTCTCCCAGAGCCAAGTGCAGGGCTGAGTCCCTCGTAGTTCGACACTCATAATCGGGATGTTTTCTATGCATCTATACGTTTGGTGGGTTGCTTGGGTTTGTACGTTTCTGAAGAGGCAAAACACTTACCATTTTATAAATATTTCCTAATGGCTAACCTGCTCTCTCTTTTCTGTGCCTTACAGGTATGTATTGGTGCCAGGAGCAGGTGTGAGATCCAGGTAAGCTCCAGGTGTGTAGACAGTTATGGCAAAAGCTGAAGAGAGAGCACGTATTACCTGCACATGTGCAGGCGTGTGCAGCCTACTGCACCGTATTGTATCTGGTTCATACTTTTGAAGGCAAATAGTAATTTGAAGTAGCCTAAAGTAACGACACGAGGTGGAAGAAAAGACGCTTTAAAAATGGAACATTTATTCTATATATCTTATTATAGAAATGTAGATAATAGAGAACGGGGAAGAGATGAAAGATATGTAGTAAGAGACAAGGAACGATTTCCCAGAAGGTTATAAAGATGAGACGAGAAGATCGATAGGAAGACAAAGTCAGGAATCTGAGGAGGTTGAAGATGGTGGCGGCGAGGAGTAAGGAGGGGCACAGGAAGGCGTGGGGATAGGAGGGTGGGGTGATGCCGGCTCTTCCTAACACAAGTGGGCGAATTAGTGTCGGTTAGCGCGGCATTAGTCCGTGGGCGTGGCGGCAGCGGGGCTGATCCTGGAGACGGCTTCACGCTGCGATTTCTGGCTGGGGTGGTGCAGGCCTATTCCTGGATATTCTTGACTGCTGCTGGGGTTATGGAGCCCCTGCTGCTGGGGTTATGGAGCCCCTGCTGCTGGGGTTATGGAGCCCCTGCTGCTGGGGTTATGGAGCCCCTGCTGCTGGGGTTATGGAGCCCCTGCTGCTGGGGTTATGGAGCCTCTGCTGTTGGGGTTATGGAGCCCCTGCTGTTGGGGTTATGAAGCCCCTGCTGCTGGGGTTAAGGAGCCCCTGCTGCTGGGGGTTATGGAGCCCCTGCTGCTGGGGGTTATGGAGCCCCTGCTGCTGGGGGTTATGGAGCCCCTGCTGCTGGGGGTTATGGAGCCCCTGCTGCTGGGGGTTATGGAGCCCCTGCTGCTGGGGTTATGGAGCCCCTGCTGCTGGGGTTATGGAGCCCCTGCTGTTGGGGTTATGGAGCCTCTGCTGCTGGGGTTATGGAACCCCTGCTGCTGGGGGTTATGGAGCCCCTGCTGCTGGGGTTATGGAACCCCTGCTGCTGGGGGTTATGGAGCCCCTGCTGTTGGGGTTATGGAGCCTCTGCTGCTGGGGGTTATGGAGCCTCTGCTGCTGGGGTTATGGAACCCCTGCTGCTGGGGGTTATGGAGCCTCTGCTGCTGGGGTTATGGAACCCCTGCTGCTGGGGGTTATGGAGCCCCTGCTGCTGGGGTTATGGAACCCCTGCTGCTGGGGGTTATGGAGCCCCTGCTGTTGGGGTTATGGAGCCTCTGCTGTTGGGGTTATGGAGCCTCTGCTGCTGGGGTTATGGAACCCCTGCTGCTGGGGGTTATGGAGCCCCTGCTGCTGGGGTTATGGAACCCCTGCTGCTGGGGTTATGGAGCCCCTGCTGCTGGGGTTATGGAGCCCCTGCTGCTGGGGTTATGGAGCCCCTGCTGTTGGGGTTATGGAGCCCCTGCTGCTGGGGTTATGGAGCCCCTGCTGTTGGGGTTATGGAGCCCCTGCTGTTGGGGTTATGGAGCCCCTGCTGCTGGGGTTATGGAGCCCCTGCTGTTGGGGTTATGGAGCCCCTGCTGCTGGGGTTATGGAGCCCCTGCTGTTGGGGTTATAGAGCCCCCTGCTGCTGGAATGTTGTGCTACAGAGATAGAAAAAGCCTAATGCTAGAATTTTCGTGGCTTTATGCTAGGATTGAAAGTCATTGGCATGATCAGTCACCTTCCTCTTACGTGTTGTGAGGGTGATAATGGCTGTAGGGTAGTGACGGGTGTAGGGGAGGGTGTGGTTGTAGGTGGTAGTGATGGTAGTGATGGTGGTGATAGTTGTATGGGTGGCGTCCCGAGGTCATCTTGGTTTTGTATCTATGCAGGCGGGTCTGGTGAAGGGAGAAAGCCAACATAGACGGCCATGTAAACACCTGTAAACCAGCCAGGTGACAATGTGTACTCACTTATATATATATATATATATATATATATATATATATATATATATATATATATATATATATATATATATATATATATATGTCGTACCTAATAGCCAAAACGCACTTCTCGGCCTACTATCCAAGGCCCGATTTGCCTAATAAGCCAAGTTTTCCTGAATTAATATATTTTCTCTAACTTTTTTCTTATGAAATGATAAAGCTACCCATTACATTACGAATGAGGTCAATTTTTTTTTATTGGAGTTAAAATTAACGTAGATATATGACCGAACCTAACCAACCCTACCTAACCTAACCTAACCTATCTTTATAGGTTAGGTTAGGTTAGGTAGCCGAAAATGTTAGGTTAGGTTAGGTTAGGTAGGTTAGGTAGACGAAAAACAATTAATTCATGAAAACTTGGCTTATTAGGCAAATCGGGCCTTGCATAGTAGGCATAGAAGTGAGTTCTGGCTACTAGGTACGACATATATATATATATATATATATATGCAGAATAACCACATATGAAAAATAGAAAATGCTTAACGCGTTTTCGGCTAATTCGCCTTCATCAGAGCAAAGTAGAATCTACTTTGATTCTACTTTGCTCTGATGAAGGCGAATTAGCCGAAAACGCGTTAAGCATTTTCTATTTTTCATATGTGGTTATTCTGCATACTTGGATCAGTGTTTTTGTGATCATTGCTGCATATATATATATATATATATATATATATATATATATATATATATATATATATATATACACATACCTTCAGGATCGAGCTTCAACTCTCTGACCCCGTCTTTTCAACCGTATTTATACGAAAGTTTTTTTTCTGCAAACATTTTCTCCTGCGGTGTCTTGTAGCTGTCGTCAGCTGTTTTGTAAACATTTCACTTGTCTATCCAGTAGGGTGTTTATGTTACCATATATGCGGCATGTATTCTGCGCGCGCCCGTGTACTCACCTAGTTGTGTTTGCGGGGGTTGAGCTCTGGCTCTTTGGTCCTGCCTCTCAACCGTCAATCAACAGGTGTACAGGTTCCTGAGCCTATTGGGCTCTATCATATCTACACTTGAAACTGTGTATGGAGTCAGCCTCCACCACATCACCGAATGCATTCCATTTGTCAACCACTCTGACACTAAAAAAGTTCTTTCTAATATCTCTGTGGCTCATTTGTGTGTGTGTGTGTGTGTGTGTATCTGTGTGTATCTACTATTTGTGCCTGCAGAATCGAGCTATTAGCTCTTGGGCCCCGCCTTTTTAACCGATCTATTTTTTTTCCTGTAATGTCAGCTACATATATGTCTATTTAACACACACACATCCCCCCAGGAAGCAGCCCGTAGCAGCTGTCTAGCTCCCAGGTACCTATTTACTGCTAGGTGAACAAAGACATCAGGGTGAAGCAAACTGCCCGTCTGTTTCTGCCTCATCTGAGAATCGAACCGGGCCCATAAGACTACGACCCCTGAGTGCTGTCCACTCAGCCGTAATGACCTGTGTGTGTGTGTGTGTGTGTGTGTGTGTGTGTGTGTGTGTGTGTGTGTGTGTGTGTGTGTGTGTGTGTGTGTGTGTGTGTGTGTGTGTGCTAGCGCGTGCTCATTGGTCCGTCAGTGCATGAGAAGAATGGTAGATTAGAGAGCCAGGGGTTGAGTGTGGGGAATAGGAGCGGTACTGTGTTGGGTGTAGGCGGGAGAATGTTACTGTGACCCCATACCCATCCTGTGGGCGGTGGTGGACCCCCATACCCATCCTGTGGGTGGTGGTGGACCCAAATACCCATCCTGTGGGTGGTGGTGGACCCAAATACCCATCCTGTGGGCGGTGGTGGACCCCATACCCATCCTGTGGGCGGTGGTGGACCCCCATACCTATCCTGTGGGCGGTGAGGGACCCCCATACCCATCCTGTAGGCGGTGGTGGCGCCTCATACCCATCCCGTGGGCGGTGGTGGACCCCATACCCATCCTGTGGGCGGTGGTGGACCCCCATACCCATCCCGTGGGCGGTGGTGGACCCCATACCCATCGTGTGGGCGGTGGTGGACCCCAAACCAATCCCGTGGGCGGTGGTGGACCCCCAAACCTATCCCGTGGGCGGTGGGGAGCTCCATGCTTCCCCAACGGTCATCCCCTGACCGTTGATTCCCCGTCTCCCCTTCTGCGCCCCGTCACAGGTGGTGGTCGGAACAGACGTCTCGCCCTTTCATTACTCCTTAACTTTGGAGGTTGGGGTACGTTTGTTGTGGGCGTCCTGAGGCCTTGAACGCGCCCCCTCACTTTCCTCACCCGACACCTGGTGAGGCGGGGCTCGGGAGATAGCACTTGACTATACCTCTGCACTTAAGTGAGTACACACACACACACACACACACACACACACACACACACACACACACACACACACACACACACACACACACACACACTCTGAGTAGTTAATAAATGGAATGCATTAGGCAGTGATGTGGTGGAGGCTGACGCCATACTCAGTTTCAAGTGTAGATATGACAGAGCCCAGTAGGCTCAGGAATCTGTACACCAGTTGACTGACAGTTGAGAGGCGGGACCAAAGAGCCAGAGCTTAACCCCCGCAAGCACAACTAGATGAGTACACACACAGGCCGACATCAAAACTCCTGTAAATCAGTACCTGCTTGGAAGTCCACTTAATCAAATAAAGAAACAGTAGAGAGTTAACAGATTACCAGTAGACTCTAACGGCAGTAGAAGCTTTGAAGAGAGACCTTGCCACGTTTCTGCTGGTGTTACTGAATCAGCCTGGCTATAGTGGCTATATGGGCCTGCGGGCTACCAAGACAAACAGCCTGGTAGATCAGGGATGGCTGGTCCAAGGCTATCCCTGCGATAGGATAAGAAGGGGGGCATGAGCTGCCAGGGTGCGCTAAATAAGCTTAACCTCACAACACAGGTAAACTGTAGAACAAGAGGAGACATAACGACAACGTACAAGATACTTCGTGGTAGCAACAATGTAGACAATGCCATACTGTTTGGCGTGGAAAGGACCAGGAGTAAGGAACCAGGATGGAAGCTGATTTTTTATATAATTTTTTCAAGGATATTCCTGCGCGGGCCCTAAGTCTCTGGCTGGCCCACTAAGTGTAGCTGATCTCCCAGTTAAGCCACACACACTTCAGAAAGAGTTTCCTAATGGGAGCCGGTCGGCCGAGCGGACAGCACGCTGGACTTGTAATCCTGAGGTCCTGGGTTCGATCCTAGGCGCCGGCGAGAAACAATGGGCAGAGTTTCTTTCACCCTATGCCCCTGTTACCTAGCAGTAAAATAGGTACCTGGGTGTTAGTCAGCTGTCACGGGCTGCTTCCTGGGGGTGGAGGCCTGGTTGAGGACCGGGCCGCGGGGACACTAAAAAGCCCCGAAATCATCTCAAGATAACCTCAAGATGGTTGCTAGTGTTCCTCATTTCCCCGTAAACACTGTTAAGTACTGATTGAAATTTAAAAAAGTTTATTGAGGTTAAATACACACAAAGGGATGAGGTAGCTGAAGCTATTCTCACCCCGTAAGTACTGATAGGTGTGTGCTACGGGAGGTGTCCGAGGGAGACACGGGTACCTTCAGCTTGTCAGGGTGGCCCAATACCTCACCCTCAGCCACCATTGAGTTGAACGCATCATTTACAAGTGGCGAGAAGTGTGTTGCTGAGTGTGAAGGGGAGCAGGAGTGTGTCCAGTGAATAGGTGGATGGTGGTGGTGGTGGGGGGGGGGGGCTTGGATAGGTGGATGGTGGTGGGGCAGGGGGGGGGCTTGGATGGTGGTGGGGGAGGGGGCTTGGATAGGTGGATGGTGGTGGGGAGGGGGCTTGGATAGGTGGATGGTGGTGGGGCAGGGGGGGGCTTGGATAGGTGGATGGTGGTGGGGGAGGGGGGGGCTTGGATAGGTGGATGGTGGTGGGGGGGGGCTTGGTATGGTGGTGGGGGAGGGGGGCTTGGATAGGTGGATGGTGGTGGGGGAGGGGGCTTGGATAGGTGGATGGTGGTGGGGAGGGGGCTTGAATAGGTGGATGGTGGTGGGGAGGGGGCTTGGATAGGTGGATGGTGGTGGGGAGGGGGCTTGGATAGGTGGATGGGGAGGGGGCTTGGATAGGTGGATGGGGGAGGGGGCTTGGATAGGTGGATGGTGGTGGGGGAGGGGGCTTGGATAGGTGGATGGTGGTGGGGGGCTTGGATAGGTGGATGGTGGTGGGGGAGGGGGCTTGGATAGGTGGATGGTGGTGGGGTAGGGGGCTTGGATAGGTGGATGGTGGTGGGGGAGGGGGCTTGGTATGGTGGTGAACCCGTCCTCTTAAAAATAACGTCACTTTTGGCTCGTATGCGCGCTATGGCCAAATTTGGACGTAATTTGAAATGAAACCGACTCACAAAAGTGACGTGCTGTTCCGTTTTCCGTTTGAATCGTCCGGCCGACTCTGTAAGGTCAGAATAGGAGACTTTCAATTAACGTTTTTCATAACGTTTTGAAACTTTATATCCGGTGGTGTTGGAGGGCGGGAGGTTGCTCCTGTTGCGTTAAACGAAATGTTGACCAAACTATACACTAGAAATTGAAGAGACGACGACGTTTCGGTCCGTCCTGGACCCATTATTAAGTCCATTGTGACTTGACATTATCACAATCGACTTGATAATGGTCCGGGACGGACCGAAACGTCGTCGTCTCTTGAATTTCTCAACATTTTTCAGCCACGTTGTGACTCTTCATCTGCTATAAATGAATTATTCTGGCGCTTGAAATCTTCAAAGTACCTATTTCTCTTTCTGATTATTTTAATTAACTCCCCTCCTAGTCTTCTTTCACCTATTCATATCTTTATCACCTTACACATGCTAGGATTGGATTCTATCAGCAATTTGCCTGGAGTTTGCCAAGGTTCTACTGTTTTCACATTGATCATTACCTTTGCCTCGTCTGTAAACACTGACATGAACGAGCTCACTTCCTAGGGTCGGCCTAGGTCGGCCTAACCTTGACGTTACCTCAAGGTTACCTTAAGGTAACCATTACCTGGTTACCTTAACGTTACCAGGTTACCGTATTTCCGGGGCATAGCGTGAACCACTGTGCTACAGGACTCATGTTCAGAATAAAGGTATTATTATTACACATTTAGGGCATAAGTAGTGAAGTAAATGCTTGGTTGAGTCTGGTTGTAAAAGGTATTTCCGGGAATTAGTAGTGGAACTGATAGCAGAAGGAACTTAGGGAGGGTGTCTGGGGGGGAGGGGGGCAGGTGACTCAAACTGGATAATGTTTTCTAGGGAGTGTCTCAGCCAGCCAGCCAGCCAGCCAGCTATCCCTATCACTCGTGTGTGGAGTCTCCCTTAGACTATAGCAACGTTCCAGCGCAAGCATACACGCCCACACGCTCTGAAGCTGTGTTCTATGCGTGTACTCACCTAGTTGTGCTTGCGGGGGTTGAGCTTCGGCTCTTTGGTCCCGCCTCTCAACTGTCAATCTACTGGTGTGCGGAGGCCTGAGCTGCTCGAGCTCTATCATATCTGCATTTGAAACTGTGTATGGAGTCAGCCTCCACCACATTACTTCCTCTGTGTGTGTGTGTGTGTGTGTGTGTGTGTGTGTGTGTGTGTGTGTGTGTGTGTGTGTGTGTGTGTGATACCATCCTCTATGGCAGAATATAGTGGTGTCAGACTTGCTTTTTGTTGAAACTTGTTCGTGTAAAAGACAATTTTAAGTGTGTTTTCTGGCCTGGGATCTAATGTGAGTTATGTAGCAAGTTAAGTAATCTTTTCCAAGTGTTGGCAGTTAAGAGTGATGAATTGACATTAGTATTCGTGGCGATGCGCGTCTCTCCCGCCCGTTTTCGCCTCCCGTTCTCTTTGTCCTAAACATTATGATGCGTAATAACTGAACAACTATATTCCATTTTATGTCTTTACAAACAAGTAAAATTCGTTTTATCCTTTTAAAACTTTTTGGCGTATAAATTTCGCTACCCGCTCTCACACAAGACAGCACATATATAACTTATTTCTTAAAGTCACTATTTCGCTTATAAATAAGTACATATGTGACATATTCCAAGCAGTCGTGATGTCCCGTGTTCAATTCCTGGGCCCTCGGTTAGGCTAGGTCCGGGCAATTTAGTAATGTCCAATAAACTCGCATTTCATGAGTTATATATATATATATATATATATATATATATATATATATATATATATATATATATATATATATATATATATATATATTTATTTTTTTTATCGCCAAAGCTTATTTGGTTGTTGATATCATCCCCTGAAAACTGTCTTAGGAGCTTGTTTCCAAATTAGGGAGCTAAGATGGAGGTTGGCAGAGGGTCGTAGAATCCCTAGATCCCTATATAGAGAGAACCTGTTTGTGATTCTATTATTAATTTAGTTTTTTTTTACTTATTGCCATATCCTCCGCCGGTGTTTGAAACACTGCATCTTTCTCGTGTGTGTGTGTGTGTATGTGTGTGTGTGTGTGTGTGTGTGTGTGTGTGTGTGTGTGTGTGTGTGTGTGTGTGTGTGTGTGTGTGTGTGTGTGTGTGTGTTGCCGTAGGAAGCGGGGTTTGTGTTCTGGTGAGTTGAAGGTTGATTGATTGATTGATTGATTGTCGAAGATTAAATCACCCAAGAGGTGGCACGGGCATGAATAGCCCGTAAGAGTTGAAGGGCATTAGTGTGTTACTTGTAAGGCCTATCCTCATGAAGCCTGGTCGAGGACCGGGCCGCGGGGTCACTAAGCCCCGAAATCATCGCAAAGGTAACCGCAAAATAAGGTAAACCCATCATATAATATCTTAAGTGTAGGTGACCGTTCTCCGGGTCTCTAGATAAGCCTTATGGTTCAATAGGGGCCCCAAAGCCTATATTATCCGATTTCACTTTCTGTTGCGGAAAGTTTAGTCGTGATGTAGCGGTTTAGAGAGGTTTAGAGAGACCTTTTATGGGGGCCGGGAGAGCTAGGATACGGTGGGCCGAGCACCGGGACACGCTGGTCCGAGCACTAGAACGCATTAGGATTTCTGTGTCTCCAGAGACATCTCGGAGCGCCCATGTATGGCAGAGGTTTACACGGGAGGGCGGACGCCTAGTGAATGTGAATGTGTAGCCAGCCTCACCCAAGCGTCTAACAGCGGGACACCGGTGCCACCTCCGCCTAGATCCTCAACTATCACACCTCGCAAAGGTGCTGGGAGGGGGGGTTTATGGTAATACTCGATCCTCAATGAACTCCTAACTCCACCGCCATTATCACCATCACTGCCGTGACCCGCTAACCGTCACCACTGTCACCGGGACACCATGCCACACACTTGTCATCAGTGGTAATAAGGTCTCTGCTAATCCGTTGGTATATAACCCCAAGCCTCGCCCTAATTCAGCCGACTGTTAGGCTACTTGAGCTTGGTTAGATCACTTGGTTATCGTGTTCACGGTTATCCTAGCACTTTCTTATAGAAAGTGCTAGGATAAAAATATTCAGTTTCTGTAGCATAGTCGCTTTATGTAATATATATATTATGTGTCAGTTAAGACAAAATTCAATACTGTTGACCACGAAAAAATATTGTTTTAAATGTAGTTTGGATTCTACATTTGGTTTAGGATATTATTGGAAACAATTCTCTCAAATTAGACTGTTATTTTTTTAATAAGAGCCTAGTCTCGTACGTGATGATTCTGGAGGCTTTCAAGGCCTCCTGCGCCTACCACACGGCATTGATTTGAGAACTAGCGTAGAAGAAACGCCGTATATACCACCGAAAGTGAAATTTGAGTCCATGTGGCCACTGTGTGAGAAAGACAGAGTGAGTTGGTAAGACGGGAGCTACTCCATGTTTGGCCGCGTGTATCCAGCACCGCGGCCACCGGTAAACAATATACTTCTCTACTTTCAACTGGAATATTGATAGTTTGCAGCTGTTTATAAACGCATCTCTCGGGGATGATGATATTTTGTCGAGGGGTAATAACAATTGGGGAAGCTTGTGTGTGTAACTGCGGCGTGTACCAGCTGCGAAATTGGCTTGTAAACAAGTTTAGTCGCCCACCTGTGGCCCACCACGCCCTCTGTGGGGTTCTTCGTTCTCTCTTGTGGAAGTGGCGGCAGGGATTGGCTCACCTACATCTACAGGATCGGCTGTAGGTGGGTTAATTATGCTTATGGAGGGACTGATGGTAACCCAGAACGGACCGAAACGTCGCTACTTACACATCATATCCTGTAAGTTACACCTTCCTGAAACTTGAGCGAGTATAAATATCCAGTTTGGTTAAGTCATCTGAGGATATCGCTTACCTACAAGGCATGCAAGGCGGTGCTAGAGGGGCACATGTGCCTTCCTCGTGCTTGGTTGACCAACATATTGTGGACTGTAGGGGATTTAGACCAAATGTCCTGTGCTTCTCTCTACGGATCAAAAGGGGCTTATATGCGTACCATTCTCTCCATGCACGTTAGTTAATGTTGATATTTCACGGAAGGTAGTATTAGTGTATTAGTAAATGTTTATTATAGTCGATGGTTGGTGTTTTGTCATGTGGCCTCATTGTGCGAGACACACACACACACACACACACACACACACACACACACACACACACACACACACACACACACACACACACACACACACACACGCACACACACACACACACACACACGCACACACACACACACACACACACACACACACACACACACACACACACACACACACGCACACACATGGTGGAGGCTGACTCCATACACAGTTTCAAGTGTAGATATGATAGAGCCCGATAGGCTCAGGAATCTGTACACCAGTTGATTGACGGTTGAGAGGCGGGACCAAAGAGCCAGAGCTCAACCCCCGCAAACACAACTAGGTGAGTACACACACACACACACACACACACACACACACACACACACACACACACACACACACACTAGGTGAGTACACACACTCACTTTTTTATGAGATATCTTTCAAGGAATGAAGCAGCTATCATGGAAATCATTTGAGTGTAGGAGAGAAAGTATTAATAGTGATTTCACCCACCAGAAAAACACATTCAAATTTAAACACGAACACCAAAATACGAACAAAGCGCGCATAAATATAATAAAAATAAATAAATAATTTTTTTGAAAAATATATATCAGGAAAACTAGGCTTATTAGGCAAACCCTAATTAAGTTTTAGCCTCAATTTAACAGTACTTAAAATTAATTAGCCTCATAATAGTAGTTTTTTGGTATAGAATATTTTCTACGAGAAACGGCCATTTCTACACTGCTAACCAGCATATATAGAAGGTGGAAGATGTAGAAGATGGTTTAGTAATGAGAGCGGTGACAGCAGGCGCCATGTAGGACGCCCGGGACTCAGCTCCACCAGGCCCTGGGACACCGTCCTCTTCTGCTGGGGAATAAATGAGCTAACAGCTTTTTTTGTGGCGGTTGTCTCATTGTCGTTCGACCTCATTTTGAGACCAGTCGTCTGTGTGTGTGTGTGTGTGTGTGTGTGTGTGTGTGTGTGTGTGTGTGTGTGTGTGTGTGTGTGTGTGTGTGTGTGTGCGCACGGTAGACTTTTTCCAGCCTCAGAAATTTGGGATACGCCCAATCTGACGGGGGATTGTGAAGTATATATGTAGATCCAGATAGCTGGTAATAGTTTGTCAATGTACCCAGTGCAATCATCTCTCTCTCTCTCTTTCTCTCTTTCTCTCTCTCTCTCTCTCTCTCTCTCTCTCTCTCTCTCTCTCTCTCTCTCTCTCTCTCTCTCTCTCTCTCTCTCTCTCTCTCTCTCTCTCTCTCTCTCTCACTGAGGTAATGCCTCAGTACAGTACCATCTCTGCAATTTGGTGACTACTCTACGATGTGAACGGTGACTCAGCCCTCTTAAGTCCTTCTTAAGTCCTACTTCTACCATCACCCTTCACTTTCCTTATCGCTTCTCCTTTCTCAGACTTCCTCTCTCTCATCATCTCCTTACTCTTCCGTCGTTATTCCTTATCCTTTCCTCACACTTTCTCTCGAATATTGAGGTGGACCAGAGGAAGTAGCCTCAGCCATCGACCATTATAGACACAGACTCAGCCAAAGAAACATGAAATAATTCCAAGAGATGTGGACACTATCACCACCTTAGAGGAAAGCTAGGCAGGATACGAACCGCAGTTGGCGACCAGGGGTGTCGAGAACTGCTCAACCCCCGCAAACACAAGTTGTTATAGATTCAGCTGCTCGGAACAAGTTCCAAGTAGCACGGGCTATGGTGAGCCCGTAGTGGACTTACCTGGCACAGGAGCGGGGCAAGCAGCACGGGCTATGGTGAGCCCGTAGTGAGCAAACACAACTACGTGATATATATATATATTCAGTGAAGCAGCAGAGGCATTACTGATGAGGAGCTGGGCATGATGTTTTACAGCCATGTGTTCTCACCAGACACACACACATATATGACTGCTAACACATGTGTCACCAGGCCGCTCCTTCCCGCCTCCAGCTGTCCAGGACACTGACGCTGGCAGATATAAGCACTCCATTTATTATTATTATTATTATCATGTTGATACATTTATAGCCCCCTCCCCCCTCCCCCCTTCCTCTGATCCTCCTTGTCACACATGTGGTGTGTGTGTACCTGTATCATGTGTTGTGTATCCTGGCATGTTGTATACTGGATTTTAAAAGTTTTCAATGAGACTCCTGACGGAAAAAGTTGAAAGATATGACTCTGCCGACACCAGGAAAGGAGAGAGAGATATGATTGAAACGTCTAAGATACTTTCGCAAATTTAAAGGGAAGAATTGTTCACAAGGAATACCAGTTGAATATGAGGATGTGTAGATAATAGGTGAGATAGTTAGGCTGGGAATCTATATGTATTACGTCTATATGTACAGAAAAGGCGGGTTCAAAGAGCTGAAGCTTGATCCTGTAGACACACACACACACACACACACACACACACACACACACACACACACACACACACACACACACACACACACACTGACTCCATACACAGTTTCCAATGTAGATATGATAGAGCCCAGTAGGCTCAGGAATCTGTACACCTGTTGACTAACAGTTGAGAGGCGGGACCAAAGAGCCAAAGCTGAACCCCTTGCAAGCACAACTAGGTGAGTACACACACACACACACACACACAGGTATAAATATGCTAAATTATCAGATATACAAATTAATTATATAATTATTATGTGTTCATTTGTAGATAGTTCTATTGAGTGAATATCTTAGTGGACGTGTCTAAGTGTGTGTGTGTGTGTGTGTGTGTGTGTGTGTGTGTGTGTGTGTGTGTGTGTGTGTGTGTGTGTGTGTGTGTGTGTGTGTGTGCAACACCTAAGTGGTGAGGCACAGGAGGAACATCTGGTCTGAGTAAAGGAAATATAAAATCAGCAGTGATATCACCTTGAAGCCCTGGTGTGTGTGTGTGTGTGTGTGTGTGTGTGTGTGTGTGTGTGTGTGTGTGTGTGTGTGTGTGTGTGTGTGTGTTGGATCCTTGTATATCTACAATCCGTATTTCTACTACTACCTCTGTTGTTGCTACTACAACCACTCCTATTACTACTTCTAGATTAGAACCAGCATTGAGAGCTCAACCATGAGGGTAGATTAAGGGAACTCATCCTCACACCACAGAGAAGAACCAAACTCATAGGGATATGATCACTGCATACAAGATACTGAAGGGAAGAGAGAATATGGTCAAGAACAGCATATTTTGAAAGGAGGTACAAGGAAAACGGTAATAGTTGAATACCCCTTTTAAGTCGTAGACATATGAAGAAGTTCTCATACTCTATACATAGTCTATACATAGTCTGAAGAAGTTCTCATAGATCTTCAAGTGAAATACCTTGAAGGGCTAAGCTGTCGAAGACATATCCATCCACATACTCAAGAAATAACTTGAACACCGAGAAGTAAATAGGTACTCGGGAGATTGATATTGAAATACGTTTATTGAGGTATATACATACACACAAAGGGATGAGGTAGCCCAAGCTGTTCTCACCCTTAGAGGTAAGGGGCAAGTCTTGAGGAGCCTAATGCCCTTCACGGCCCTAAGGGTCAAAGGGCAACCAAAATATGAAGAACTGGAAGTAGAGTTTATCAATTAAATGTTCGATTTGCAGTTGCCACAATTTTTGTTGTTAATAGGGGCAAGACTTGGCTTGACTTGTACTAGTCTTACACAAGTCTTGGCAAGAATGTTGGCCTATAGAGATAGACTTCCTCTAGGAAAGAGGGTAAGTGCAGTGTGTGTCGATCTTCCAGGTCGACCCTAGCGTCGTGGTTCCAGGTCGACCCTAGCGACGTGGTTCCAGGTCGACCCTAGCGTCGTGCTTCCAGGTCGACCCTAGCGACGTGGTTCCAGGTCGACCCTAAGGTCGTGGTTCCAGGTCGACCCTACCGTCGTGCTTCCAGGTCGACCCTAGCGACGTGCTTCCAGGTCGACCCTACCGTCGTGCTTCCAGGTCGACCCTACCGTCGTGCTTCCAGGTCGACCCTACCGTCGTGCTTCCAGGTCGACCCTACCGTCGTAGTTCCAGGTCGACCCTACGGTCGTGGTTCCAGGTCGACCCTACCGTCGTGCAGGGTTGGGAGTACATGTGGGTGTGCAACACAGCACATAAGGCAGGTGTGTCCAGTGGTGGGAGGCAGTGAAGCACTCCGCCAGATGGGAGGATGCTTGTGGTACTCCATTACTGATACTGCGTCTGACGCCATGAACTATCAAAGGCATATCTTACGCTGCCCAAGACCAGGACCAGCCGGGCTGTGGTGGGTATGTTGATACATGGTTGATACCTGGTTGATACCTGGTTGATGGGGTTCTGGGAGTTCTTCTACTCCCCAAGCCCGGCCCGAGGCCAGGCTCGACTTGTGAGAGTTTGGTCCACCAGGCTGTTGCTTGGGCCTGCTCGGCCGCTCCAAGCAACAACAGCCTGTTGGACCAAGCTCTCACAAGTCAGGGAGTAGAAAAAACTCCTAGAACCCTATTCAGGTACAATCCAGGCGCCTTGTATACGACGCCCAAGGGTGTTTGTAACGCACTTGTTCTTCGTACAATACGCTAATGCGTTGTATTGAGGCACTCGTTCTATGTATTACATCTCCTCAGTGGGTTTGATGGTGGTAGTTAGGAGGATGGTGGTGGTGGTTGTGGTGATGGTGGTGATGGTGGTGGTTGAGGGTGCATGCGGGGAGGGCTTCGTCTTGTGCTGTAATGAGTGACACAGTCTGGCAGGTGGCAGGGGTAGGTTTCACGCTTCCAAATTGATGAGTGTGTGTGTGTGTGTGTGTGTACTCACCTAGTTGTACTCATCTAGTTGTGCTTGCGGGGGTTGAGCTCTGGCTCTTTGGTCCCGCCTCTCAACCGTCAATCAACAGGTGTACAGATTCCTGAGCCTATCGGGCTCTATCATATCTACACTTGAAACTGTGTATGGAGTCAGCCTCCACCACATCACTTCCTAATGCATTCCATTTGTCCACCACTCTGACACTAAAAAAGTTCTTTCTAATATCTCTGTGGCTCATCTGGGGACTCAGTTTCCACGTGTGTCCCCTTGTGCGTGTGCCCCTTGTGTTAAATAGACTGTCTTTATCTACCCTATCAATTCCCTTCAGAATCTTGAATGTGGTGATCATGTCCCCCCTAACTCTTCTGTCTTCCAGCGAAGTGAGGTTTAATTCCCGTAGTCTCTCCTCGTAGCTCATACCTCTCAGCTCGGGTACTAGTCTGGTGGCAAACCTTTGAACCTTTTCCAGTTTAGTCTTATCCTTGACTAGATATGGACTCCATGCTGGGGCTGCATACTCCAGGATTGGCCTGACATATGTGGTATACAAAGTTCTGAATGATTCTTTACACAAGTTTCTGAATGCCGTTCGTATGTTGGCCAGCCTGGCATATGCCGCTGATGTTATCCGCTTGGTATGTGCTGCAGGAGACAGGTCTGGCGTGATATCAACCCCCAAGTCTTTTTCCTTCTCTGACTCCTGAAGTATTTCCTCTCCCAGATGATACCTTGTATCTGGCCTCCTGCTCCCTACACCTATCTTCATTACATTACATTTGGTTGGGTTAAACTCTAACAACCATTTGTTCGACCATTCCTTCAGCTTGTCTAGGTCTTCTTGAAGCCTCAAACAGTCCTCTTCTGTTTTAATCCTTCTCATAATTTTAGCATCGTCCGCAAACATTGAGAGAAATGAATCGATACCCTCTGGGAGATCATTTACATATATCAGAAACAAGATAGGACCGAGTACAGTGTGTGTGTGTGTGTGTGTGTGTGTGTGTGTGTGTGTGTGTGTGTGTGTGTGTGTGTGTGCTCACCTAATTGTGCTTGCGGGGGTTGAGCTCTGGCTCTTTGGTCCCGCCTCTCAACCGTCAATCAACTGGTGTACAGATTCCTGAGCCTATTGGGCTGTGTGTGTGTGTGTACTCACCTAATTGTACTCACCTAATTGTGCTTGCGGGGGTTGAGCTTTGGCTCTTTGGTCCCGCCTCTCAACTGTCAATCAACTGGTGTACAGATTCCTGAGCCTACTGGGCTCTATCATATCTACATTTGAGACTGTGTATGGAGTCAGCCTCGACCACATCACTTCCTAGTGCATTCCATTTATTAACTACTCTGACACTGAAAAAATTCTTTCTAACGTCTCTGTGGCTCATCTGGGTACTAAGTTTCCACCTGTGTCCCCTTGTTCGTGTCCCACCCGTGCTGAAGAGTTTGTCTTTGTCCACCCTGTCAATTCCCCTGAGAATTTTGTAGGTGGTTATCATGTCTCCCCTTACTCTTCTGTTTTCCAGGGATGTGAGGTTCAGCTCCTTTAGCCTTTCCTCGTAGCTCAATCCTCTCAGTTCCGGGACGAGCCTGGTGGCATACCCCTGAATCTTCTCTAACTTTGTCTTGTGTTTAACTAGGTATGGACTCCAGGCTGGAGCTGCATACTCCAGGATTGGTCTTACATAAGTGGTATACAGGGTTCTGAAAGATTCCTTACACAAGTTTCTGAAGGCAGTTCTTATGTTGGCCAGTCTAGCATATGCCGCTGATGATATTCTGTGTGTGTGTGTGTATATGTGTGTGTGTGTGTGTGTGTGTGTGTGTGTGTGTGTGTGTGTGTGTGTGTGTGGAGAGACTGATGGAGCATTTGAACTAGTCATCATCGACCTATACAAAGTCATCGGCTGTTACTGTCAACAGGGTCATTTACCTTTGTCTCGTCACCTCCCGTCAGAAAAAATGATGTATTTAGACAGGAGGCGGCCGTCGCCACTCTGTGAGACGGGTTCATCGGTGCACATGAGTGTTCAATAGTAAGGTGAACATTGAGAATGTTCACCTGACCGAAGAACAAACATTGTGAGGGGTGGTGGGGGGGGTAGTAGTGGAGAGTTATAGATAGACGCGATAAAATATACATATAAATATACACGCGATAGATATACATAGACGCGATATAGCACCTAAATTATTGGGATCGTCTCAAAGCTCTCCAAATGTACTCACTAGAAAGAAGACGAGAGAGATATCAAATAATATACACCTGGAAGATACTGGAGGGACAGGTCCCTAATCTACACAATAAAATAACAACATATTGGAGTGAGCGATATGGAAGAACATGCAGAACAGAACCAGTGAAGAGCAGGGGGTGCCATAGGCACAATCAGAGAACACTGTATAAACATCAGAGGTCCGCGGTTGTTCAACGTCCTCCCAGCGAGCATAAGAAATATTGCCGGAACAACCGTGGACATCTTCAAGAGGAAACTAGACTGTTTTCTTCAGGGAGTGCCGGACCAACCGGGCTGTGGTGGGTATGTGGGCCTGCGGGCCGCTCCAAGCAACAGCCTGTTGGACCAAACTCTCACAAGTTGAGGGGGGTGGTATAATGTTTCCTCAAGGAGGGGGGGGGGAGGGTGATGGTTAATATCAGGGGAGAAAGGATCATTAGAGTAGTAGGGGTGAGGTGATGACAGGGGGGGTGGGGGGGGCCATATAGATGCTTCGCATTCCTGGGGTGTCACGCTAGGGAAGGGGAACACACTTCAGATGCACATGTGTACGTCTCCCGGTACACACACACACACACACACACACAGGGGGGGCCCCTGTGGGTGAGTGGACAGCGCTTGGGATTCGTAGTCCTATGGCCCGGGGATCGATCCTCGGCGATGACGGAAACAAAATGGGGTAGAGTTTCTTTCACTCCGATAAGCGGTGTGATAAGCCAAGATTCCTCAAGCATTTACCCAAGTACATACGAAACCTGTTCATCTTTCCTTAATCATGGCGGCTTTATTTACATGTATTAAATTAAAGAGTTTATGGGCTTGGAAGTACCAGGAGATAATTTATAAGTTTATAACCATAATAACCTCGGATTGTGAAGTTTCCCCAGCTCATAAACTGTTTTATACGTGTAAACAAAGCCGCCATCATTAAGGAAAGATGTACAGCTTTCGTAAGAGGTTGTGTAAAAAGCCTGATGAAGCCTGGCTCCGATATAGATACATGTGTAGCCAGAAGTCTGTTTCCAGTTCAGACTTTTCTGGTAAATCCAAAGTCTTATATATGGAGGTGCACGAGGCTTCCGTAAGGGTATCGTGCATGATGCAGTTATCTGCTCTGGTAAGAGATAAATGTTGCATTTGTGCTGATTTCACTAAACAAGGTCTCTACGCCGGCGCTGCATATTCCAGGATTGGTCTGCCATATGTGATGACACGTTTGCTTTTGATTGTTGGATTCCATGGGAGGTTCTTCCAGTAGACGTCGATCCTGCGGTCTGTGTTGACGTGATGGTTACAGGAGCAAGTAGTGTGTGTGTGTGTGTATTACCTTAGTTACAGGATGAGAGCTACGCTCGTGGTGTCCCGTCTTCCCAGCACTCTTTGTCATATAACGCTTTGAATGTGTGTGTGTGTGTGTGTGTGTGTATTACCTTAGTTGCAGGATGAGAACTACGCTCGTGGTGTCCCATCTTCCCAGCACTCTTTGTCATATAACGCTTTGAATGTGTGTGTGTGTGTGTGTATTACCTTAGTTGCAGGATGAGAACTACGCTCGTGGTGTCCCGTCTTCCCAGCACTCTTTGTCATATAACGCTTTGAATGTGTGTGTGTGTGTGTGTGTGTGTATTACCTTAGTTGCAGGATGAGAACTACGCTCGTGGTGTCCCATCTTCCCAGCACTCTTTGTCATATAACGCTTTGAATGTGTGTGTGTGTGTGTGTATTACCTTAGTTGCAGGATGAGAACTACGCTCGTGGTGTCCCGTCTTCCCAGCACTCTTTGTCATATAACGCTTTGAATGTGTGTGTGTGGTGTGGGATAGAGGGCGCAGCGGGGGGCGGCTTGGCCAGCATGTCGGCCTCTGCTTGATACCCTCGTCACAGGCGGCTGTGTCTGACAACACATTTCTGATTATTTATCCTGACATCGTTTATGTTCCTTAGCGGGAGTCAGTGCTGATGTTTGTGTGTGTACTCCGCTCCCACACAACCCTCCCACCCCCTCTCACTCCTTCCCCGCCCTCCCCTCACTCCTTCCCCACCTTCCCCTCACTCCTTCCCCACATCCATAACCTCTCCTCCAAGAGCTTGCATAGATGGGATCAGTTTTACACAGATGACGCAGCAGTTCTTCCACCATCCCCAAATGTCAACAAACCAAGAAGTGGAGATGGATTACATCACTCGTTCATAAGAAGCCAAAGCGCTTAAGATGGCCGCGAGGAGATGGTTCGGCTGCTGGCAAATAGACCTGAGACGTGTTTGGAGAGTGTGTGTGTGTGTGTGTGTGTGTGTGTGTGTGTGTGTGTGTGTGTGTGTGTGTGTCCCAGGAGTTCGCCCAGTCTGTGTATAAAGGTTTACTTTCAGGATCCTCTGATGTAAACCATTCTCATTCTTTTTGCACTCAAGAAGTTCCTCGAATGCTTGAAATTGAGTGAACTGAATATCCCGGAGAGCAAGGTACTCTGGTCCATTATGATAGGTCATGGGTATACTCCGAGGTGTGGGTTCGGTTTATCGGTACGTATATATGAGGGTATACTTTGGTCCTGGACAATGTTCAGGACTAAAGTATACTTGCTGGTTGGTCACTAAACTATTGTAGTGGCCTTAATAACCCCCCTAATAACCCTTAATAACCCTCCAAAAAGTTAAAAGGCCTTAAGCTCAACACCTTACCACGTCCGGTCATTGCAGTGTTCTAGTTCGCAAAATCCTCGCAAACTGTGCAGCTCGAACGTCAGATTTAAGATGTTTGTGCCTAACCAGATCCGTATAGGACCCCAGGCAGCCGACGTCTCTTGTTGAAAGCTATTTGGCATCATTCCACTTGTTGACCACTCCGTACAGGGTACAAGTATTTCCTTACATTCCTTCGGCTCATTTGTGATACCTGCTGGATGGGGTTCTGGGAGTTGTTCTACTACTCCCCCAAGAACCTCGAGTCCAAGCTTGACTTGTGAGAGCTTGGTCCATCAGGCTGTTGCTTCCACCTGTGTCCTCTTGTCCTACTTTCCCCTCAATTTGAAGTAATTAGATTGTACTAGATGCCTACCCGTCGCTGATAGTTAAGTGAACACCACCCAGTAATCCGATACTAGTTAATAAAGAGGTCCATTTAACCCAGTTCCGCTGGTGTTAGTCCCGTGTTAATGGTTGCCGTAATAGTTGCCACCTCCCAGGCTTCCACGGGACCATTAATCGCCTTCTAAGGGGAGGAGGCATAATGGCTGCCTGAACACTATTAGTCGTATACTATGTAGTCTTCGAGCGTGGGGGGGGGGGGGGGTTGAGTGGTTGGTTATGCTGTTTGGTATTAAATGGTGGTCGTACTGATGGGCCTTTATG
The DNA here is from genome assembly GCF_040958095.1 of Procambarus clarkii. Lineage (NCBI taxonomy): Eukaryota > Metazoa > Arthropoda > Malacostraca > Decapoda > Cambaridae > Procambarus > Procambarus clarkii. The sequence continues at coordinate 9,217,952 of NC_091199.1, read as the reverse complement.
GGGGGGGGGAAGGGGGCTGAAAAGCTGAGAAAGGAAGGGGGCTGGGGAACTAACTGATGGAAAGGGGAAAGAACTGAAGGAAGAGGAAAGAACTGAAGGAAGGGTATTCTTATGGGGTGTGGCTATTCCATAAAGGTGTAGGCCAGGTCTGGGGTAGACAAACAGGACTATGGTGGGTGGCAGGCTGCAAGGCTGATGCTTGGAGCAGTCAGCTGTACCCCCCCCCCATCCCCCCGCCACTCCCCCCAGAACAAAGACACATAAACAAATACAGTCTGGGGACACCGCATGCGCACCGGAGACCTCACTTGTCCTCTTGCTACTGTCTTGCGACTGTCTTGCGAGTGTCTTGCGACTGTCTTGCGAGTGTCTTGCGACTGTCTTGCGAGTGTCTTGCGACTGTCTTGCGAGTGTCTTGCGACTGTCTTGCGACTGTCTTGCGAGTGTCTTGCGTCTGTCTTGCGAGTGTCTTGCGACTGTCTTGCGAGTGTCTTGCGAGTGTCTTGCGACTGTCTTGCGAGTGTCTTGCGACTGTCTTGCGAGTGTCTTGCGAGTGTCTTGCGACTGTCTTGCGACTGTCTTGCGAGTGTCTTGCGACTGTCTTGCGAGTGTCTTGCGAGTGTCTTGCGACTGTCTTGCGAGTGTCTTGCGACTGTCTTGCGAGTGTCTTGCGAGTGTCTTGCGACTGTCTTGCGACTGTCTTGCGAGTGTCTTGCGACTGTCTTGCGACTGTCTTGCGACTGTCTTGCGACTGTCTTGCGGCTGTCTTGCGACTGTCTTGCGACTGTCTTGCGACTGTCTTGCGACTGTCTTGCGACTGTCTTGCGACTGTCTTGCGACTGTCTTGCGACTGTCTTGCGACTGTCTTGCTACTGTCTTGCGACTGTCTTGCGACTGTCTTGCGAGTGTCTTGCTACTGTCTTGCGACTGTCTTGCGACTGTCTTGCGACTGTCTTGCTACTGTCTTGCGACTGTCTTGCTACTGTCTTGCGACTGTCTTGCGACTGTCTTGCGACTGTCTTGCGACTGTCTTGCGACTGTCTTGCTACTGTCTTGCGACTGTCTTGCGACTGTCTTTTTTTGAGATATATACAAGAGTTGTTACATTCTTGTACAGCCACTAGTACGCGTAGCGTTTCGGGCAAGTCCTTAATTCTATGGTCCCTGGAATACGATCCCCTGCCGCGAAGAATCGTTTTTTCATCCAAGTACACATTTTACTGTTGCGTTAAACAGAGGCTACAGTTAAGGAATTGCGCCCAGTAAATCCTCCCCGGCCAGGATACGAACCCATGACATAGCGCTCGCGGAACGCCAGGCGAGTGTCTTACCACTACACCACGGAGACTGTTGTCTTTACACCCAGACGGAAGAAGATGGGCTCTCTTCTAAGGTTACGCTCGACCCACATACATTTGTATGCCATACTCTCGTTATAAATGATCTCAATTCCCCTGAGCATTTTGTATATGGTGATCATGTCATTCCTAATTCTTCTGTCCTCCACCGACGTGAGATGCAATTCACACAGACTTTCCTCATAACTCATACCTCGCAGTTCTGGAACTAGTCTAGTGGTATACCGCTGATATACCACTAGACCCACCTGGTATACCCAACTTCAACTCTTTTATGCTTGTTAAGGTACGGGCTCCATGCTGGGGCTGCATATTCCAGGATTGGTCTGACATATGTGGTGTAGAGGTTTATAGCTGATTATTTTCACAATTTTTAAAGGCAGTTCTGTTGTTAACCTGTGTGTGTGTGTGTGTATGTGTACTCACTTAGTTGTGTTTGCGGGGGTTGAGCTCTGGCTCTTTGATCCCGCCTCTCAACCGTCAATCAACAGGTGTACAGATTCCAGTGTGTGTTTACTAGTTGTGTTTTTGCGGGGGGTTGAGCTTTGCTCTTTCGGCCCGCCTCTCAACTGTCAATCAACTGTTTACTAACTACTTTTTTTTTTTTTTTTTTTCCACCACACACGCACACCCCAGGAAGCAGCCCGTGACAGCTGACTAACTCCCAGGTACCTATTTACTGCTAGGTAACAGGGGCACTTAGGGTGAAAGAAACTTTGCCCATTTGTTTCTGCCTCGTGCGGGAATCGAACCCGCGCCACAGAATTACGAGTCCTGCGCGCTATCCACCAGGCTACGAGGCCCCTGTGTGTGTGTGTGTGTGTGTGTGTGTGTGTGTGTGTGTGTGTGTGTGTGTGTGTGTGTGTATGTGTGTGTGTGATACTACCGCACTGCGCACATGAGTAAGGGCTGAGGCAATTAGCACTGTATGAGGTTGTTCGCGGAGTTAAGTAATGGGTAACGAGAAAGAGGTGTTAACGAGCCTTAACCACTAGTTATTAAGCGCCTCAACCCCTATTCAAGTCCAACTAACTACCATTCAACAATTGCGTCAACTAGAGAAATCTTAGCCAAGTTAACGCATGTAAAGTTTCCCTAACGTAGGTACAGTCAGCACATGACTAAAGCTGCCGCCCAGTTGGGTGGGTGTTGGGGCAGTTAGTAACTGCTATTGAATCACGCCATATGTAAAACGGAATGGGTATGGGGTCCACTACCGCCCACGGGATGGGTATGGGGGTCCACTACCGCTCACGGGATGGGTATGGGGTCCACTACCGCTCACGGGATGGGTATGGGGTCCACTACCGCTCATGGGATGGGTATGGGGGTCCACTACCGCTCACCGTATGGGTATGGGGTCCAGTACCGCCCACGGGATGGGTATGGGGGTCCACTACTGCCCACGGGATGGGCATGGGGGTCCACTACTGCCTACGGGATGGGTATGGGGATCCACTACCACCCACGGGATGGGTATGGGGGTCCACTACTGCCTACGGGATGGGTATGGGGATCCACTACCGCCCACGGGATGGGTATGGGGTCCACTACCGCTCACGGGATGGGTATAAGGGTCCACTACCGCTCACGGTATGGGTATGGGGGTCCACTACCGCCCACCGGATGGGTATGGGGTCCAGTACCGCCCACGAGATGGGTATGGGGTCCACTACCGCCCACGGGATGGGTATGGGGGTACACTACCGCTCACGGGATGGGTATGGGGGTCCACTACCGCCCACGGGATGGGTATGGGGTCCACTACCGCCCACGGGATGGGTATGGGGGTCCACTACCGCTCACGGGATGGGTATAGGGGTCCACTACCGCCCACGGGATAGGTATGGGGTTCCACTACCTCCCACGGGATAAGTATGGGGTCCACTACCGCCCACGGGATGGGTATGAAGGTCCACTACCTCCCACGGGATAAGTATGGGGTCCATTACCGCCCACGGGATGGGTATGGGGGTCCACTACCGCCCACGGGATAAGTATGGGGTCCACTACCGCCCACGGGATGGGTATGGGGTCCACTACCGCCCACGGGATGGGTATGGGGGTCCACTACCGCCCACGAGATGGGTATGGGGGTCCATTACCGCCCACGGGATGGGTATGGAGGTCCACTACCGCCCACGGGATGGGTATGGGGGTCCACTACACGCCCACGGGATGGGTATGGGGGTCCACTACACGCCCACGGGATGGGTATGGGTACCACAATAAAAACCCACACCAACTAATATCTAAAACAACCGGGTAATTATGTAGTTAGACGCTCACGTGACAGACCATACGATGCCGACCAATCATAGCCCATGACTTCCCCCCCCCCCCTCCCCAGACACTTAGCAGAACCAACAGACACGCTCACTTAGCTGAAGTATTATCGATACACTGAGCCAGTTGATGGGTATTGAAGCACCTGTTGCTATGAATCATGTCCCCACTTGTGATACTGCTGGTGAGTGGCGGCGCCGTCGGGAGGGCGGGCGGGAATCTCTCTTCCCCGAGCGGGAAGTACCTTCCCCGAGAGGAAAGTACCTTCCCCGAGCAAGAAGTACCTGCCCCGAGAAGAAAGTACCTTCCCCGAGAAGAAAGTACCTTCCCCGAGCGGGAAGTACCTTCCCCGAGAGGAAAGTACCTTCCCCGAGCGGGAAGTACCTGCCCCGAGAAGACAGTACCTTCCCCGAGTGGGAAGTACCTGCCCCGAGAGGGAAGTACCTTCCCCGAGCGTGAACCATCCACGAATGCATTAGGCAGCGATGTGGTGGAGGCTGACTCCATACACAGTTTCAAATGTAGATATGACAGAGCCCAATAGGCTCAGGAATCTGTACACCAGTTGATTGATGGTTGAGAGGCGGGACCAAAGAGCCAAAGCTCAACCCCCTCAAGCGCAAATAGATGAGTACACACACACACACACACACACACACACACACACACACACACACACACACACACACACACACACACACACACACACACACACACATTCATCAGCTGTCAAGATACGCACCAGAAGTGTAATGTTACGAGATTCATATCACGCTGCTCCTGCTGTTCCTGCTGTTCCTGCTGCTGCTGCTGCTACTGCTACTACTACTACTACTACTACTGCTACTACTAGTACTTCGTGCATATACTGAGACTGATGCTGCTCATCTGCGTAACGAAACCAGATACTGGTCGGCAGCCTCTCTGAAGCTCTGCCTGGCCCAGAGGCAGAATGTTTCGTCGCCCCTGGCGCCGCTGCCCTGGCGCCGCTGCCCTGGCGCCGCTGCCCTGGCGCCGCTGCCCTGGCGCCGCAAGAGTAGTTAGAACCGCCTCCAAGTGGTGCTCAGCTGGTTCCACCATTCCACCCACAGACTCTGTCATTTGGTGCGCCATTCCTGATTTTCCACGCCACCTGCCTGTGTGTGTGTACCACCTGGCTTTCTCCAACAGCTGGGCGTCTCATGCCACAGCTGGACACTTGGAGCTCGCGGGAGACACACACACACACACACACACACACACACACACACACACACACACACACACACACACACACACACACACACACACACACACACACACATACTGCAAGGGCATAACATAGCCAAACACAGGATACAGAATAGGAGATGAAGTACTTAATGAAACGAACAGAGAGAAAGATCTAGGAGTTGATATCACACCAAACCTGTCTCCTGAAGCCCACATAAAAAGAATAACGTCTGCGGCATATGCGAGGCTGGCTAACATCAGAACAGCGTTCAGGAACCTGTGTAAGGAATCATTCAGAATCTTGTACACCACATATGTAAGACCAATCCTGGAGTATGCGGCCCCAGCATGGAGCCCGTACCTTGTCAAGCACAAGACGAAGCTGGAAAAAGTCCAAAGGTATGCCACTAGAATAGTCACAGAACTAAGACGCATGAGTTACGAGGAAAGGCTGCGGGAAATGCACCTTACGACACTGGAAGACAGAAGAGTAAGGGGAGACATGATCACAACCTACAAAATCCTCAGAGGAATCGTCCGGGTAAACAAGGATAAACTATTCAACACTGGTGAGACGCGAACAAGGGGACACAGGTGGTAACTGAGTACCCACATGAGCCACAGAGACGTTAGAAGGAACTTTTTCAGTGTCAGAGTAGTTAACGGATGGAATGCACTAGGCAGTGATGTGGTGGAGGCTGACTCCATACACAGTTTTAAATGTAGATATGATAGAGCCCAGTAGGCTCAGGAATCTGTACACCAGTTGATTGACGGTTGAGAGGCGGGACCAAAGAGCCAAAGCTCAACCCCCGCAAGCACAAATAGGTGAGTACAAATAGGTGAGTACACACACACACACACACACACACACACAAACACACACACACACACACACACACACACACACACACACACACACACACACACACACACACGCACACACATTCAAAGGTTATATGACAAAGAGTGCTGGGAAGACGGAACACCACGAGCGTAGCTCTCATCCTGTAACTACACTTAGGCAATTACACTTAGGTAATTACACACACACTCCTCGATTATAACAAAAAGTCTGCCACTGGGAAGACAAGGAGAGTGTGCAGGGGGATGAGGGAGGGGTAAGGGCATAACATAGAACTTAACCACATATGGCTCCAACTTTACCCCCCAAACTATAATTACCGTAGTGACCTTTGTGAGCCTGTTTCTTCAGAACAATAGCGAAGCTCTGCCGCGGTGCGCAGTGCGCGGGTGGGTGCGCACCGCCACGCACACTACGCCCTTGTTAGCGCATGAATAATAAAAATGGGGGGGTGGGGGGGAGGGTGGAATGTATTATGCAATAGTGTATCTAAACAGGCTGCCTCAGTCACGATAGTTAGTTGAGTGTTTTCCTAACTGCCTTCGTGTTCACTGTTGTTAAATGGTTGTTACTTTCTTTTGTTAGGCCTTGTAGAGTGGCTACTTTCTTTTGTTTAGGCCTTGTAGAGTGGCTACTTTCTTTGTTTAGGCCTTGTAGTGTGGCTACTTTCTTTTGTTTAGGCCTTGTAGAGTGGCTACTTTCTTTAGTTTAGGCCTTGTAGAGTGGCTACTTTCTTTGTTTAGGCCTTGTAGAGTGGCTACTTTCTTTAGTTTAGGCCTTGTAGAGTGGCTACTTTCTTTGTTTAGGCCTTGTAGAGTGGCTACTTTCTTTAGTTTAGGCCTTGTAGTGTGGCTACTTTCTTTAGTTTAGGCCTTGTAGTGTGGCTACTTTCTTTAGTTTAGGCCTTGTAGAGTGGCTACTTTCTTTGTTTAGGCCTTGTAGAGTGGCTACTTTCTTTAGTTTAGGCCTTGTAGTGTGGCTACTTTCTTTAGTTTAGGCCTTGTAGAGTGGCCACTTTCTTTGTTTAGGCCTTGTAGAGTGGCTACTTTCTTTTGTTTAGGCCTTGTAGAGTGGCTACTTTCTTTAGTTTAGGCCTTGTAGTGTGGCTACTTTCTTTAGTTTAGGCCTTGTAGAGTGGCTACTTTCTTTGTTTAGGCCTTGTAGAGTGGCTACTTTCTTTGTTTAGGCCTTGTAGAGTGGCTACTTTCTTTGTTTAGGCCTTGTAGAGTGGCTACTTTCTTTGTTTAGGCCTTGTAGAGTGGCTACTTTCTTTGTTTAGGCCTTGTAGAGTGGCTACTTTCTTTGTTTAGGCCTTGTAGAGTGGCTACTTTCTTTGTTTAGGCCTTGTAGAGTGGCTACTTTCTTTTGTTTAGGCCAGTGGGGGGGGGAACTAGAGGGCCTTAGGGACTGTGGACTGGAGAATGGTGATGTAATATGCAGTATGAGGTGGCTATGTGGGCCTGCGGGCCGCTGCAAGCAACAACAGCCTGGTGGACCAAGCTCCTACAAGTCAAGCCTGGCCTCGGGCCGGGCTTGGGAGGGAGTAGAGGAACCCTTGAAACTTTCTCCAGGTATGCTCCAGGTATAGGGGGGTAGCAGGGAGAATATTCGCTGAACAAGTAGAACAATTATTGAACTAAAAAATTAGAAAACCATTGTGAACATTTAAGAGGAAGAAGATGAACTTCCTCACTGAACTCAAGTGTTTTGAACAGAGTTCTGAGCGTACACCGTCGATCAAAGAGAACTTATGAATACAATGAACTTTTGAACAATAAAATATAGTGAACATGAACACATTGTGAACAAACCATGAACACCGCCGTTGGCCATGATGAACATTCTGAATCTTAAGAATAGTGAACAATGACGCTGTTAAGGAGAAGACTGAAGATAATGGCTACACGGCTACACTGTGAACACAACATCATGGCGGTGAACAAGATGAACATTTTGAATCTTAAGAATAGTGAACAATGACGCTGTTAAGGAGAACACTGAACATAATGGCTACACGGCTACACTGTGAACACAACATCATGGCGGTGAACAAGATGAACATTTTGAATCTTAAGAATAGTGAACAATGACGCTGTTAAGGAGAACACTGAACATAATGGCTACACGGCTACACTGTGAACACAACATCATGGCGGTGAACAAGATGAACATTTTGAACACAGATGGAGTGGAACAGCTGGTCGTTTTTCA
>NC_091199.1:9187886-9209520 GCF_040958095.1 Procambarus clarkii | reverse complement strand
ATGGGGGTCCACTACCACCCACGGGATGGGTATGGGGTCCACTACCGCCCACGGGATGGGTATGGGGGTCCACTACCGCTCACGGGATGGGTATGGGGGTCCACTACCGCCCACGGGATGGGTATGGGGGTCCACTACCACCCACGGGATGGGACATGGGGTGCATAATAAATGAACAAATTAAACATTCAGACCAGTACGGCGTATGCTGCTGACATTATTCAGTATATGTGTGTGCCTCTGTCGTTAGATTTAAAGTTGTGTCTTTTCCGAAGCCTTTGAGAATAAGTTACCTTCTTTTCGATGTTTAGTATTCAGGATAAGACTTTGTTCTTATCTTGAAGCCGTTGGGGGTCAAGCCTGGCTTCGGGCCGGGTTTGGGGGAGTAGAAGAACTCTCAGAATCCCATCCAGGTACAGTCCAGGTACGCTGGAAGGTGTTATCGAAAACAATAAACATAGCGAGTTGAATAAGTGAAATGTATGCATATCTCTGAACAACTTATCCAAATTGGGATTAGTTCAGATTAGCAAGGATATAGGTAAAGACTGAGTTGGCAGTAGAGTTGTTGACGTGTTGAATAATACCTTAGATAGGGTCAGTGATATTGATAGGTATATCAATGCAATCAATATCCCAATATCCAAAGATATACCTATCAACATTGATAGGTATATGAAAAATGCCGAAAAATGCAGGGAATTACTGAGGTATACCTTCAGAGGGACATGACCAGGGACGAGATAATATATATTATCTCGTCCCTGGTCATTATCAAAGATATACCTATCAACATTGATAGGTATATCTTGCAAAGTTATGAATAATAGGTTGGAAAGATACGACAGCGCCCGATGAAAATATGAGTTGCCATGCATTGATCAGTTGATCTACTTGGCTGTTTCTGTTCTTCTTATGTTCGTGTGTTTACTGTTCAAAGTTCAGGGAAAACCCGCCGTGGGGGTCGAACGTGTCGTGGACAGGAGCACGACACCATCTTGAGGTTATCTTGAGATGATTTCGGGGCTTTTTAGTGTCCCCGCGGCCCGGTCCTCGACCAGGCCTCCACCCCCAGGAAGCTGCCCGTGACAGCTGACTAACACCCAGGTACCTATTTTACTGCTAGGTAACAGGGGCAGAGGGTGAAAGAAACTCTGCCCATTGTTTCTCGCCGGCGCCTGGGATCGAACCCAGGACCACAAGATCACAAGTCCAGCGTGCTGTTCGCTCGGCCGACCGGCTCCCTACTTTTAACCATTGGTGAAGAGTTCAGTCAGGTTTGTGGCTCCTTATCTAGATGTAATACAGGCATAATGCAGAGATTAAGTCACAACAACGTGACTGAACACACACACAACCCGACCCATACGTGTAAATGATAGGAAAGTTTGACCTTTTATATCAAAGGACCGACGTCAGTGTGGGTACGAGGCGATCATATGACCTGGGGGGCTGTGGGGGTCACTGGGGGAGCCTGGGGAAGGGGGTGAAGGGAGGGGGATGGAGAACAACAGGGGTACAGGCTGAACAACCCAGCGGGTTTTCTTCCTTTTGGGGAGTGTTGAACATGCTGCTATGGCGGTATTTCCACTCACAAGATGAGTGGCGCCGCCCAATAAACTCGCTCCTCGGAGCAAAATTTAAATTTAACATTTTAACAACAGGGGGGGGGGGGGTTATGTGGGCCTGTGGGCCGCTCCAAGCAAGAGCCTGGTGGACCAAACTCTCAAAAGTCGAGCCTGGCCTCGGGGTAGAGGCTTGGGGAGTAGAACAACTCCCAGAACCCCATCAAGCAGGTATCAACCAAGAACAGGGAGCACCAGCTGTGGGGCGAGGAAAGAGGGGGAGAGACAAAGGTGATAGTGAATATGAGAAGGAAGAATAATCTCAAGTAAACAGGGGAAGAGTAATTTAAGTCAAAGTGAAGGGGGATGGGAGGGGAAGAGGCACAAGGAGATGGGAGAGGTGGAGAAGCAAGAAGGTCGAGAGGAAGAGGCTGCTGCTCTTGAGGAACGCTGCTCTTGAGAAACCATGGCATCACACACGTGAAAATCCTCTCAAACACTCAGAGCCAGCCTAAGTTAGCTACCAAAATCTCTCACACACACACAAGGTGTCAGCAAGGCGGACAGCCCGCCGGCCATCACCACAACTCCTACATTGCCCCCCATGGGTAAACATGTGGTCCAGCTGTACCTCTCCACCGCCTGTACTCCCGCCAAGAAAGACGAGGCCATGACGACCATACCTTACCTTGAGGTTACCTTGAGGTGCTTCCGGGGCTTAGCGTCCCCGCGGCCCGGTCGTCGACCAGGCCTCCTGGTTGCCGGACTGATCAACCAGGCTGTTGGACGCGGCTGCTCGCAGCCTGACGTACGAGTCACAGCCTGGTTGATCAGGTATCCTTTGGAGACCATCAAGACAACAACTACAAGAAGGACACTCTTGGTGTCTTTGAGGGGAATGTGTTGCTTGGGTAAATTTAACCTCAACGGTCCTATAGCCAGCTGCTCCTCATGTCTACTTCTTGTCTCCATCTAATCCTTCTCCTCTGTCTCTCCTTCTCCTCACGTCTACTTCTTGCTTTGTCTCCATCTATTCCTCCTCCTCTGTCTCTCCTTCCAAACTCAATCTTTTATGTGCCCATGCACACGTATATGAACACCTATATGTGTGTCTTAGAACCCAATAGGCTCAGGAACCTGTACACCTGTTGATTGACGGTTGAGAGGCGGGACCAAAGAGCCAGAGCTCAACCCCCACAAGCACAAATAGGTGAGTACACCAGTTGATTGACAGTCGAGAGCTGGGACCAAAGAGTCGAAGCTCCTTGGTCCCACCAAACACAATTAGGTGAGTACATAGTACTCTTTAGTACTATGTACTCACACGTACTAAATACTGAGTACTTTGGATATAAAAGGGAAATGGAGATCATTAGAAAACAATATAGCAGACATGGAACAAATTACCCGGTAACATTATAGTCGTATGATCGCTGGATTGTTTCAAGCGTAGGCTAGACACATATAAATTAATTTGGGTGGCTATAAATAGGAGCTGCCTCGTACTGGTCAATAGGCCTTCTGCTGTTTCCGTTATTCTTCTGTTCTTATAAAACAGCGACCTAACCCAAGCGGCTCCACAGCAAGATCAGTAGGATAAGTTTAGGATACGGAGGACACATTTACAGAGAACGACTGGAACGTGTTTGAGGAACTCGACAGAAAATTCCGGGAGGTCTTTACAATAGAGCAAGGGAAGGAGTCCTGTTGAGAGTAGGCTGGTGTCGAATCAGGCGGAGCTGGAGAACTTTGATATTAATAGATACGGATTAAGGAGACAGCTGCTGCAATTTGACTCAACGAAGGCTGTGGGATCAGACAGGATCTCACCGTGGATACTGAGAAAAGGAGCTGAAGCCCTGTGGTAGCCACTTACTGTAATATAAAACAAATCACTTGAAATGTGTGTGTAAAGTGAGGGGCCTGGTCCAGGTGGTACTGCAGCAGGAGAGAGAGAGAGAGAGAGAGAGAGAGAGAGAGAGAGAGAGAGAGAGAGAGAGAGAGAGAGAGAGAGAGATGGAGGGCAGGTGACTAACCTCACAAGGTCACAGGTCGAGGTCACACTTTCTAAAAACACCAGACACACACACACACACACACACACACACACACACACACACACACACACACACACACACACACACACACACACACACACACACACACACACACATGTTGATACATTCACACACCAGCGCCCCAAACTTGCTCTTAAAGCCATAATACCCATTCAAAAAACTGCCAAATAACACAATTATACATTAAAAACACACACACCATTAACAGGGGGACAATACAAGGTGTCGGAAAATCCGACACCATTTAATATCATACAGATAATAGCTGTATTACCCACAAGTTACCCATAGAAAACGTAACTTGTAGAGGAATTACCGTCTATAGAAAACGGGATATCATCACCACATACTATTATAATTCACCAGCTATTCTGCTGGGAATTATTCTTAAATACATTAGTCTTTGGACTTTACCATCATAAAAACATCTTATATAAATTAACTTAATTATCAATATTAAAGTAGAGTAAATGTGACCCTTCTATCACTTTCTGAAATCTGGACAAAGTAAGCCAGGCGTCAGAGTGAGGAGGAGGGCAGCCATTATTGTTATTGAGACCAGAGGCTCACACGGGAGCAAATTCGGCTCCTGTTAAATTTACTTGGACGTAGTGTTATGGAACCCAAAGGTGTACCATTGTCAACACGCTGTCTACAAATACAAGTTAAGTGTCTATCCGAAACCCGTTTATCATTCATTTATGGCCATTAATGTCAGGATATAGGGTTAGCCGGTTAGAACGCGAAATCGCCTCATACTAAAGGTAATTAAGCCAGGTCTTTCATGTTCCATGTACCATATAGTGTTTTCTCTGATATACTTGTCATATATAGGATTCTGGCTTCACAGCTAGCGCACTTTTGACAGGTCAAGACGAGGATGCAAGATTTTGTGCACCAGTTACTGGGTGATATGGAAGCTGCCTCAAAGAGGATAATTTGGTGTCTACACCCTAGTTATACCTGGTGGACTAACCGGCTGTACTATAAGAGAAGGAACCTCATCAATGTATGTAGCTATTACTGTAATTTGATTGGCTGCATATGTGTAATATAAACCCCCCCTAATGTGTAGAGGATCGATTTGTGAGATTATGAGATTATTGCAGAAATACAGTCCACTTATCATTATACAAATTGCTATCGAAGTATATAAATTAACGTAAATATAAATTCATATAAATTAAATAAATATAAATCTCACAGGTCGGTTCCCACATTATTTGGTCATCTTCGAACCGGATGACGGATTATTTGATCCCTTGAACCCACATTTGGTCATCTTAGTACCGGATGAACCAGTTATCCAGTGGATTCATTAAATATACTAGTGCAGTGTTATTTAAACAAAGGCCAGCCAGTCAAAGACGGAAGCGTAGCCTCGAGGGAGCTCAGGAGCCTCCCTCAGCCGAGTTCAGCCTTCGTCAGCGGTTTCATGCACACCCACAGATATTTGGTGGCGTGTTATTTCGTGAAATGACAGCGCTAATATAGAATCCAGCCAAATTAGTGACTGTGTCTTCGCGAGATTGTTCACGGATTTCGTGGTGTTACATTTCGCGAGAGATTATCTACGAATTTTGTGGACTTTATTTCGCGAGGTCACTAATAATATTTAATACTTCTAGATAATATTAGAAGTTTCATAGAGGCTAATTAAGAGGCTATTATCAATAATTGTGTATATTATTTCTCCAAAATAGAGAATCATTTAATATAAATTGCACTAGTGTTCTCAATATAATATTTACTAATTGCCAACCCACAACAGGGTAGGATATGACTAGTTGAACTATTATTGTTCATCCTAGTCCCATTATTACAATAGTCAGTTGTACTATATTGAACAACCTAACACCATTAATGAATGGTCCAGACCCTATTTTGGGTGTAATTTTTATCAACTCGAGTTGAGTTGTATATATAATAAATTACTTATGATCATTACACCTTTGAGTGATTAATTAGTGTCTCTACCATCCTAGGGTGATATAGAAGAGCTAACCTAAAGGTACTTCCAGTGACACTGGTTTATCACTCAAATCATTAGTGTGTATGATTGTATATATATATAATGTGTATTAATTTTAAGTGCTAACCTCTAGTAGAGGTAGGATTATTGCCTAGTGAGTGCAGAATTTACCCTAGGCTACCATTAGTACTTGCTCACAATTTATGAGCCAGTGGTGCTCAATTAACAAGTCACCATGACTAATCCACAGAAAGCAAAGCGTGCTTTAATATCAAGCAAACGCCAACTAACAAGAGATCTCAACCAATATGAACAGTTGTTATATGAGCCTGTAATTAATTATCATCGGTTGAAAATACCACTGTTACAGATTCAAACCCAATTGCATATATTGAAAGCAAATAGGAAATCTTACCAAAATCAAGTCCACGATGATGTAGTAGTTGAAGATGTGGAACCATTCCTGTCTGACCTAGCACAATATGAAGAAGAAACTCAAGGCAGGTTGGAACATTTACACAGGATAATTGAATCAGAACAAATAGCAAGTACATCAAATAAAGTAGATAATGTTATGGATGATCTGGATCTTTTTGAGAATAAATGTAAAGCCAGATTAGATCCTTTAATCAACAAGGATAAAGCTTCACCCAGTAAAGCTTCACCCACTACAGCTTCACCCAATAATATACCACCAGAAATTAAGCAGTTTTCAGACAATTTATCCACAGTCTCTGTGGTTTCTGAAAACCCAATACCTGAAGCTACTAAGTTAACATGCCTCCAAACTAGAGGTGAAGCTGAACCAGTAGTAGAAAATGTAAATGAAAATAGCGACAGCACTAATTTCCCAGTCCAGCCTCCTAGGAATAATGCTGGCAATGAGAAAACTGTCATACATCTAGTACTACAATTGCTGGATTTACCTCAACCTGATCAGACTGCTGACTCATTACAATCCTTCAGCATGGAGTTTGAGTCACTACTAAGAACATTCAGACTTAAGGTTGATATAACTACTAGTGAATGGATGACCAAAGTAGTCCTTCAACGAAAATTGTCCAGCGATATACTAGATGAATTATATGCACATCAACATAACACCATCCTGACAGTACAGGACATCACTGAAGGTTTACATTCCATCATAAGCAAACGACGAGCAAATGAGGAAGTTAAAGCCTCTTGCAAGCCTTCAGAAATAGAAAATAATAGTCAATTAAAGGGTAAAACAACCACCCCAAATAAACATCAACCAATTACTCAAACATCAAGTTGCAGAAAATCTGACAATGCAGCAGCATCCTCCAAGCCTACTGTTACTAGTTCACCCAAACCGGTAACTTCCAAACGTGCAGTAGGCTGGGGGACATGTATGTTCTGCAAAAAGAAACATTCAACATACCGTTGTGCTAATTATCCAACCAGAGACACTCGTATTGAGCGACTCCAGGAATTAGGGAGATGTTCGAGGTGTCTCAAGTCACACAACATAGACTATTGTGATACCCAATTCAACACCTGTAACAGGTGTAGAAGAGGTAGGCACCATGCAGCACTGTGCAAATATACGAAATTAACGTATTCAAGACCCAAGGTGGAAGATAGCATTCCCACCACAGTACAGTACTGCAAGGTGCAACAAACAAAGAGTGTCCAATCGGCAAAGTCTAAAGGTAATACGACTTTGCCTACTGCCCAAATTACCATCCTGAATAAGAGGGCCAAGGTCCATACCCGTGGGTTGTTTGACCAAGGATCCCAGAGAACATATATTACTAAAAAGCTGGCAGATGAATTACAATTAAGGCCTGTAGCCCAGATGTCATTCAACATCTCAGGGTTTGTAACAGATGCAGGACCTCAAGTCTACCAGGTGGTACAACCATCAGTACGCTTAGGCAGGTACGTCTGTCGAGTACAAGCCATTGTGGTGGACAAAATACCAGTAGACCTACAAGTTCAAGGTCTGCGAGCAACAGCCAAATTCCTGAGAAATAGAGGAATAAAATTGGCAGATAATATTAAGACTGATCACCTCACTGACTTCGGTCTCCTTGTAGGGACAGACTATTGTCATCGATTCATCGGTAGCCCTACTAAATATCAGGGTATAACCATGTTAAACTCTGCAGGAGGTAAATTACTCTCAGGCCCAGTATCAAGCCTGAGGAGACCTATGCCTGCAGATAAACAATACCAATAGAATCTAAATTTGTCAGCTGATTATATTTCTCCAGTAGCATTATACTAAGGAGATTACAGCTGACTATACCAACAGAAGTTGATGTTAGTATCATCATTTAAAGCTGAAGATGAGTTCATGAGGCCTCAGTGGCAAATCAGTGAACAGTAGCCTAAAACAGCTACAAGTCACTGCGACCAATGTCACTGAACCCACTGCAGTCTCAGAACTATACTTTACTTTAATGATGAGCTATTCAATCTTCTGAATCAATTAACTAAATTAAACCCTAATAAATCTGATGACTGATTTGATACATTTATTATTTAATCAAGATGTATTCCATGGGCCTCAGTGTTTATATATCAGTGACCAGTTACCTGAAGAAACTTCAAGTTATATCTATGTCACTGATCTCACTGCAGTCCCTGAATCATACTTGACTGTAGTACTTGATCACATCCAGTCTTCTGGGTTAAATAATATGTAATAAGGCTTGAATATTAGCCTTTCAAGAGTTGACAGGGAAATGAAATCGCATTAGACTTCTAACCCCTGCAACTCTAGTACGGGACATCCGTCCTGTACGAACAGACACACAAATGTGTGATTACTAACTATAATTCGAAGGAGGAGTATCGGTGTTCGTCTGTTCTAAAGAGGACTTCGACCCGTGAGCAGCCCCCTGGGGAATTATGTCGGAAAATCCGACACCATTTAATATCATACAGATAATAGCTGTATTACCCACAAGTTACCCATAGAAAACGTAACTTGTAGAGGAATTACCGTCTATAGAAAACGGGATATCATCACCACATACTATTATAATTCACCAGCTATTCTGCTGGGAATTATTCTTAAATACATTAGTCTTTGGACTTTACCATCATAAAAACATCTTATATAAATTAACTTAATTATCAATATTAAAGTAGAGTAAATGTGACCCTTCTATCACTTTCTGAAATCTGGACAAAGTAAGCCAGGCGTCAGAGTGAGGAGGAGGGCAGCCATTATTGTTATTGAGACCAGAGGCTCACACGGGAGCAAATTCGGCTCCTGTTAAATTTACTTGGACGTAGTGTTATGGAACCCAAAGGTGTACCATTGTCAACACGCTGTCTACAAATACAAGTTAAGTGTCTATCCGAAACCCGTTTATCATTCATTTATGGCCATTAATGTCAGGATATAGGGTTAGCCGGTTAGAACGCGAAATCGCCTCATACTAAAGGTAATTAAGCCAGGTCTTTCATGTTCCATGTACCATATAGTGTTTTCTCTGATATACTTGTCATATATAGGATTCTGGCTTCACAGCTAGCGCACTTTTGACAGGTCAAGACGAGGATGCAAGATTTTGTGCACCAGTTACTGGGTGATATGGAAGCTGCCTCAAAGAGGATAATTTGGTGTCTACACCCTAGTTATACCTGGTGGACTAACCGGCTGTACTATAAGAGAAGGAACCTCATCAATGTATGTAGCTATTACTGTAATTTGATTGGCTGCATATGTGTAATATAAACCCCCCCTAATGTGTAGAGGATCGATTTGTGAGATTATGAGATTATTGCAGAAATACAGTCCACTTATCATTATACAAATTGCTATCGAAGTATATAAATTAACGTAAATATAAATTCATATAAATTAAATAAATATAAATCTCACAGGTCGGTTCCCACACAAGGCACCATTAACAAGCCTTAACCTACCACCTGTGATGACCTTGGTAAGGGCAGATAGCCTCACGAATGTCAGGGGAAAAAACAGGTCAACCATTCCGATAACAACAGGTCATCGGGGTTGTTGAGAACTAGGGAAGGGAACTATCAGGGGGGAAAGCGCCAAGCCATTACGACTATATAGCCCTTGGAAGGGGTCAGGATAAGGATTTGGGATGGGACGCGGGGGGAAGGAATGGTGCCCCCAACCACTTGTGGACGGTCTCGGGGGATTGAACGCCGACCTACATGAAGCGAGACCGTCGCTCTACCGTCCACCCCCCCAAGTGGTTGGGCTAGGGGGGGGGGAGAGACGTATTAGTAGTCGTCTTCCTCCCCTAAGAAATAATGATTGTGTTCACTCTGACGCCTCTGTAGCTAGGCTCAGTTCTGTGAGATACAAAATCTTACCTGTCTCTCATGGAGGCGGAGTTCGGTGACGTTTGAGTCAGAAAAGTGTTGATTTACGTCAGAAAACGTTGATTTACGTCAGAAAACGTTGATTTACGTCAGAAAACGTTGATTTACGTCAGAAAACGTTGATTTACGTCAGAAAACGTTGATTTACGTCAGAAAACGTTGATTTACGTCAGAAAACGTTGATTTACGTAAGAAAACGTTGATTTACGTCAGAAAAGTGTTGATTTACGTCAGAAAACGTTGATTTACGCCAGAAAAGGGTTGATTTACGTCCGATGCACTTATATCTATATATTTACGTCAGAAAACGTGCTGATTTACTTCAGAAAACGTGTTGCTGGTGATTTCCTGGGTTCGTTTAGAGGCAGATTGTGCACACAGGTGACAAGACAAGACAAACTATTGTCGCACCAGTGTACAAATGCACTAAACATCGTATGAGGATCGCAGACGAGTAGTGGATCGCAGGTTCAATTCTCCTGTTGAATTAGGAGCCGATCGGCCGAGCGGACAGCACGCTGGATTTGTGATCCTGTGGTCCTGGGTTCAATCCCACGCGCCGGCGAGAAATAATGGGCAGTTTCTTTCACCCTATGCCCCTGTTACCTAGCAGTAAAATAGATACCTGGGTGTTAGTCAGGTGTCACGGGCTGCTTCCTGGGGGTGGAGGCCTGGTCGAGGACCGGGCCGCGGGGACATTAAAAAGCCCCGAAATCATCTCAAGATAACCTCAAGATAACCCCCTTACCCCCCACCCCGAGCCCCCGCCCCCACCCCGTAGCAGGACTGCAGCAGCGTTTGGGCAACGTTTCCTTCCCCCCTCCCCTCCTGTTGCCGCTGTTCACCAGGCAGTATCTTGATACCTGGGAAGTTAAACACACACACACACTGTACAAACCTGAGAGAGAGAGAGAGAGAGAGAGAGAGAGAGAGAGAGAGAGAGAGAGAGAGGGATACCTTCCCTGAAAGGCAGGTGTAAGCCCTCCCATTGGGGCTGCCACATAACTTGACAGGAATTTATTAAGTGGTCCCTATACCTGCCTCCCCTAACCTTTCCCTACTGTTCTCTCTCTCTCTCTCTCTCTCTCTCTCTCTCTCTCTCTCTCCCTCTCTCTCAGGTGTGTACTGTGTGTGTGTTGGAGAGAGGTATATGTAGTAGATATAATAGAGGAAAAAATTGTTAGAAAGGCGGGGTCCAAGAGCTAATAGCTCGATTCTGCAGACACAAATAATAAACACACACACATACACTCAGGTAAAATAGGGGTCCAAGAGCTGGAGTACTATCGGAAAGCACAAACAGGAGAGCAGAATCAAGCAAATTCCAACAGCAGTATTAAGTTGGGCAATTAGAGCCCCAACGCTTGTTTAAAACACACTTGTAGATGACCTCCCCGGATCATGGCATAGTTAGCGGCGCCACGACACATTCTACAACCTCCATTATTCTCACCAGTTGGCTTTGTGTCTGTTTGTATGTGTGCTTGTAGTGTTAGGATGTTAGGATGTGTTGTAGATGTTAGGATGCCTAAGCTGTGTTGGTTGGTTAAGAGCAGGGCTGTGTTGGTTGGTTAAGGGCAGGGCTGTGTTGGTTGGTTAAGGGCAGGGCTGTGTTGGTTGGTTAAGGGCAGGGCTGTGTTGGTTGGTTAAGGGCAGGGCTGTGTTGATTGGTTAAGAGCAGGGCTGTGTTGGTTGGTTAAGAGCAGGGCTGTGTTGATTGGTTAAGGGCAGGGCTGTGTTGGTTGGTTAAGGGCAGGGCTGTGTTGGTTGGTTAAGGGCAGGGCTGTGTTGGTTGGTTAAGGGCAGGGCTGTGTTGGTTGGTTAAGGGCAGGGCTGTGTTGGTTGGTTAAGGGCAGGGCTGTGTTGGTTGGTTAAGGGCAGGGCTGTGTTGGTTGGTTAAGGGCAGGGCTGTGTTGGTTGGTTAAGGGCAGGGCTGTGTTGATTGGTTAAGGGCAGGGCGGCGAGCCAATCAAAGCCCACGGGGTTGGGGGTGTAAGAGAAAACATTACATCACCACTATGAAGTCATCTGGTGGACTCCTTCCTCTCAACCCTCGTTATCCCATGTGATGCTGGATGTCCAACTCACCCCAGTATATGCATGAATATATATACATATACATACACCTAGAACACACGTGTATACCAGGGACAGGTGTGTGTACCGAGAATGGATGCAAGGCAAGTCAGGTGTAGCCGGATGGTTGCAGGTGATGGATGTGGTCTCCTTATTCTTTGATGTATTCTTTTGATGTATTTCTGTTCCTGTTGGTGCTGCTCCTGTTGCTGCTGCTGTTGCTGCTTCTGTTGCTCAGTAGCTGGTTAATGTTTGAGTTCCTATTTTTTAGTCAAAGATAGATTAAGCTAGGGTATTGTATTTAACATTTTTGCAGTATATTCCATTTTATTCTACTGTATTCTAAGTTAATGTATTTTATGTGTCCTATAATGTTCTTTATTCAATGCATTACGTTGTAATACATTATGTACCGTTGTATCGACACCTATTACCTTGCACTGTATTATACTGCAATGCGTTGTATCGCATGGAATTCAATATTATTTCATTGGTTTGAGTTGTATTATATCGGATTGTAATTTATCACACATGTGACTGCATTGTTCTGTATTAAATTGAATTACAGTGGATGATGCAGTGTTTGTTGTATGTATGTTGTATTCTTGTATAGCGTGGCTGGTGGGCATGGTGGGCCCTCCCCACCCACCCCCCCACCACCCCCACTATCCACGCCCCCTTCCCCTCCCCCTCCAACTCCCCCCCTCTAATGGCCTTGTACATAACGAAATATTAGGGTGGGTTTTGCACTATTAAGTCAGTCTCCCCCTCATTACTGTAGTTTTCTTTGTTGTCTATATATATATATATATATATATATATATATATATATATATATATATATATATATATATATATATATATATATATGTATATATATTATATTATATATATGCGAACAAGCCTGAATGGTCCCCAGGACTATATGCAACTGAAAACTCTCACACCCCAGAAGTGACTCGAACCCATACTGCCAGGAGTTGGTGATGTAAATGGTGTTTGTGGTGGTGTTGTGGTGGTGTTGTGGTGATGTTGTGGTGGTGGTGTGGTGGTGGTGTGGTGGTGGTGTTGTGTTGTTGTGGTGGTGTTGTGGTGGTGGTGTTGTGGTGGTGTTGTGGTGGTGGTGTGGTGGTGGTGTTGTGGTGGTGTTGTGGTGGTGGTGTGGTGGTGGTGTTGTGGTGGTGGTGTGGTGGTGGTGTTCTGTTGTTGTGGTGGTGTTGTGGTGGTGTTGTGGTGGTGGTGTGGTGGTGGTGTTGTGGTGGTGTTGTGGTGGTGTTGTGGTGATGTTGTGGTGGTGGTGTGGTGGTGTTGTGGTGGTGTTGTGGTGGTGTTGTGGTGGTGTTGTGGTGGTGGTGTTGTGGTGGTGTTTCAGGAGTCGTGGTTGTAGTGGGTATGGTGATGGTGTTGTGATACGGCGCAGGTCAGAGGTCTCTGCGGTGAATACCTCTCACTCCCTCACCCCCTCTCCCTCACCCCTCACCCTCTCTCCCTCACCCTTCACCCCCTCTCCCTCACCCCTCAACCCCTCTCCCTCCTCTG
This sequence comes from Procambarus clarkii, assembly GCF_040958095.1. NCBI lineage: Eukaryota > Metazoa > Arthropoda > Malacostraca > Decapoda > Cambaridae > Procambarus > Procambarus clarkii. The sequence goes on along the minus strand of NC_091199.1, from coordinate 9,195,955 downwards.
CTTCCTCTCATTGCTTTGTCGTGCTTGTCTCACTCCTCCGCCTTCCTTCATGCCTCCACGAGAGACTATCTCTCACTCTCACTCTCTCTCACTCTCACTCTCTCTCTCTCTCTCTCTCTCTCTCTCACTCTCTCTCTCTCTCTCTCTCTCTCTCTCTCTCTCTCTCTCTCTCTCTCTCTCTCTCTCTCTTTCACACACACACACACACACACACACACACACACACATCTTGCCCCCCTAGTTTGTATTATTTTCTGATTGTTATCCCCAAAATATAGAAAATGGATGCAATTTTCCCGCCAAACTCTGCCCTCACCCTTGCCTCAGACATCGTAGAGAAGACATCTTAAGATACGTGAAGGCTGTGACCCCTTATCTTGACCCATAGGTACATAAGTCTCCAGCCTCCAGAGGACGATGGCACTCCGCCTTGAGTCATTGAACATTGCTAAAGTTGCATAATTCCCCCTCTCCCCCCCCCCCTCCACCTGCCTGACCTCCTCCCTCTCTGCAAATCAGTTCTCCGCTGTGCCAGCTGATTCTCACTCTTTCGTAGCATCAACACAGAGGCGATAATCAGATGGTTGTAAACAAGGAACAGCTGGTGACTTTCACTTACTGACTGTGTACTCTGGGCCTTCTCTCTTCTCTCTTCTCTCTCTCTTCTCTCTCTCTCTCTCTCTCTCTCTCTCTCTCTCTCTCTCTCTCTCTCTCTCTCTCTCTCTCTCTCTCTCTCTCTCTCTCTCTCTCTCTCTCTCTCTCTCTCTCTCTCTCTCGCTGACACATCTTACTAATGACCACCTGAGGCTGTAATTTCACCAGCTGCTTTACCTTGGCCACAGCTGGGCACAGCTGGTGCTGAGGTGGTGTACAGCGGACCTGGAGACCATTTCAGGAGTTCTACTACCCGAGCCCGGACTAGGGGCCAGATTCACGAAGCAGTTACGCAAGCACTTACGAATCTATACATCTTTTCTCAATCTTTGGCGGCTTTGTTTACAATTATTAAAGAGTTAATGAGCTCCGAAGCACCAGGAGGCTGTTTATAACAATAACAACAGTTGATTGGCAAGTTTTCATGCTTGTAAACTGTTTAATAAATGTAACCAAAGCCGTCAAAGATTGAGGAAAGATGTACACGTTCGTAAGTACTTGCGTAACTGCTTCGTGAATCTGACTCGTGGGGGACCAGGTTTGAGTAGTTATTCACAGAGGCCTGTGGCTGAATGGACAGCGCTTTGGACTCATAATCTTAGGGGTTTCTTTCATCCTTATAACCTTGTTACCTAGCAGTAAATAGGTACCTGGGACTTAGACAGCTGTTACGGGCTGCTTCTTTGGGGGGGGGGGGGGGTGCATGTGTGAAAAAAAGGTAGCTAGTAGTTAGTAACAGTTGATTGATTGACAGTTGAGAGGCGGGCCTCAAGAGCAGAGCTCAACCCCTGCAAGCACAAACAGGTGAATACAACTAGCATTATGGTCCTATACAGCTGGTTGCTTTAGTGATATATTTCTAAATATAATTACTCACCAACACTGTTACCTTACCTTGAGGTGCTTCCGGGGCTTAGCATCCCCGCGGCCCGGTCGTCGACCAGGCCTCCTGGTTGCTGAACTGATCAACCAGGCTGTTGGACGCGGCTGTTCGCAGCCTGACCCAAGTTATTACAAATCGAGCCTGGCCGTGCTCGGGGTGTAGAAGAACTCTGGAGAGGACGCTGGAGACTCTCTCTAGGTAAGATCCAGGTAAATGCACCAAATATTATGTCGGTGCAAGCAAGGCGAATCGTCACTTCGCTTTCGTACGTAACAGCATCGATAGGTTACATGGGTGGCTGGATTTCGTGCACTTGACGTTAGGGGGGGAATAGTTGTATATATGACGTGCTAGTTTGGGTCAAATCCAGCCCCGCTCTTGTGCCTGGTAAGTCCACTACGGGCTCACCATAGCCCGTGCTACTTGCCCCGCTCCTGTGCCAGGTAAGTCCACTACGGGGTCACCATAGCCCGTGCTACTTGCCACACTCCTGTGCCAGGTAAGTCCACTACGGGCTCACCATAGCCCGTGCTACTTGCCCCGCTCCTGTGCCAGGTAAGTTACGGGGTCACCATAGCCCGTGCTACTTGGAACTTGTTCCGAGAAGCTGAATCTATAACATGGGTCAAATCAGCATTTTTTGTGTGTGGATGGCAGGTAATGGAGAGGCCAGGGATGGCGCCGACTGTAACAAAACCACCAGTTACCATATTTGTCCAGCCTGGCCTGGTTAGTGTTCACGGTCCAGCTGTTCTTGAGGTTATCTGGAGATGAGTTCTGGGCTTAGCCTCCCTGCGGCCCGGTCCTCGACCAGGCCTCCTTTTTGTTACACACCCCCAGGAAGCAGCAGCCCGTAGCAGCTGTCTAACTCTCAGGTACCTATTTACTGCTAGGTGAACATGAGCATTAGTGTGAAGGATACTCTGACTATTTCTTTCTGTCTTGCCTGGGAATCGAACCAGGGGCTCCTTAGGACTACGAACCCTGAGCGCTGTCCACTCACCCACAAGGCCCCTTGGCATATGTAGTCGCTGCTATGTAAACAAACATAACCCTAACCTAACCTGCCGCAAAAAAGTTTAAAAGTGGGATTATATATGGTTATATGAGGTGTGTGACGTCACTATAAGGTAAGGTCGTGGAGGGAGAGAATGAGTTGAAGGGGGAGGAGGGGGAGGGGGGAGATGCTTTCTCTCACCCCCCCCTAAATGGTCTTTTTCCATGCCCCCCCCCCTTTATCTTGGGTTAGTCCTTACCTCTCACAACCATTCACGCTTGGGTGCCTCGTCGTCTTTGGGGTGACCTCGCCCCTACCCTGCCCAGCTTGCTACATGTGTAGGTGGTGGTGGTGCTGGTGTGGTGGTGGTGGTGGTTGTAGTGGTGGTGGTGGTGGTGGTGTGGTGGTGGTGGTGGTTGTAGTGGTGGTGGTGGTGGTGGTGGTGGGGGGTACTGTGCTGGTGGCCACCACTGGTGTGGGTGTGTAGGACCCACACCAGTGGTGGGAGCGAGGGTTGGGAGTGGACACGAGGAGTAAGAGTGAGGGGGGGGGCTGAGGGAGACATGTGCGCTACATGCAAGATCCACCGCAACATCGATGCATTGTCACATCAAAACGTTGAACATACTGAACACATCGGCTTAGGAGGCCGGTGGCTGACTGGACAGCACACTGGACGCGTCATCCTGTGGTCGCGGGTTCGATTCCTGACGCCGGCTAGAAACAACGGGCGGAGTTTGTTTCATCCCTGATGCGCCTGTTCACCTAGTAGTAAATAGGTACCTGGGAGTTAAACAGCTGCCACGGGCTGCTTCCTGGGAAGGGAGGGGGGTGTAACAGAGCACAACAGAGCACCATAACAGCCCAAGAGACAAGAAGCAGCTGGTCGACTCTCCGGAAATTGGGGTTTCCGGGTCTCAAGATGGAGGAGGTGGGGGGGGGAGGGTGGGGGGGGATGGGGGGGTGTTGGGTTACATTGTGACCTCATTTGACCTAGTGTGTGTGTCTGTCTGTCCTCCTGCTTCCTTGTTTGGCCAACGGATTAGGAGACGCCTTGAGGTCAAACTCGTGTCAGAGGTCACTGGGGGGGCTGACAGGTGGGGGGGGGGCCCACACTGCCACCCCACACCTTCTCTGTCTGTCTGTCCAGGAGAGAGAAATGGTAGACAAATACATTTAATGATGGCCAATGAACGATCCTAATATTTTATTTTTCGTTAAATTAGGATTTTGATTCTTACGTTACAAAACAGTACCGATTTGGGGAATGTGGTGGGAGTAGTGTGATGACCATGGGAGAGAGCAGGGGGGGAGGGAGAGTATAGGGTCATCAACATGTTCCCCAGTTCAAGCTGGTTATATTCCCCATTAGAATGCGACATACTCGCTACCAGTTCCACAGATATACCCCTCTCGCATTTTGCCGTCATGGCCTCCTTAGCTGCTATATAACTTTCGTTGTCCAGTCAGTTACTCTGGATTTGCTGTTTCGTTACCCTCTCTCCCCCCACTGGCTCCCCCCTCCCCCTCCACCCCTCGTTAAACGCGGTGCTGCTGAGGTGGTTACTGAAGACAAGATCTAACTTGGGTCGAGAATCGTCTTACAGGATGTTTTTATGCGGTAAATGTCACGCCTGGTGGACCTGGTGGTGGTCTCTGTGTGGCGCAGGACACCTACACACACTAGCCCCACATGTGGCAGTCACGTGACATGTCCTTGTGTGGCACCCCTGGCACTGTTGTCCTGGGGCACTCGTGTAGGCTGGCACCGTCTCCTGTTGTCCCAAAGCCTCATTATCGTTCAGCATCTCTCAGTCGTTTAATTAAACCAATTTACAGCGACCTCACAGGCGGTCTTGGTCACCACGACCATTCCCGTGTTGTTAGGATAGTTTTGTCCACCTCAGGTTAATTCATGCGACCCCACTCTTGCCCTCATGACCTCATACTACCTCACACACTCATTTACATCGCCTCACATCCGTTTACACCACCTGACACTCATTTACACCACCTGACACACACCTGTACGATAGCGTATATATCTCAGTTGCAAGGAATTTCCTGCAGGTGGTGGAGGGCGGTGGCAAGATTGCAGACCTCGACAAGGTTGGTGTGGTCATGGTGTACTTGGTCCTGGCCAGCAGCCACTGCAGCAGCCTCGCCTGCTGACGGAGGCGCCCCTCGCCTGCTGACGGAGGCGCCCCTCGCCCGTGGCGCGCCCTTCCTGCCTCGCCTAACTATATACGGCCTTGTTTAGTATTTAACATCTTTATTGGCAAAAATACATAAGAACAAAGGTAACTGCAGAAGGCCTATTGGCCCATACGAGGCAGCTCCTATATAACCACCCAATCCCACTCATATACTTGTCCAACCCGCGCTTGAAACAATCGAGGGACCCCACCTCCACCACGTTACGCGGTAATTGGTTCCACAAATCTACAATCTACAAATCTACCTGGTATGTCATCTGGTACCTCTGTTCACCTAGCAGTTAATAAGTAACTGAGGAGTTGGACAGCTGCTACGAGCTGCTTCCTGGGGGTCTGTAGCAAAAAAAAAAAAAAGAAGGCCTGGTCGAGAAGCGGGCCGCGGGGACGTTAAGACCCGAAATCATCTCAAGAGATAACCTGTCTTCCTACAACCTGTCCTCCTACAGCCTGGGTTGCAACCTGCTCTCGCACAAGACAGCACATATATGACTTATTGCTTATAGTCACTATTTTGCTTATAAATAAGTACATATGTGACATTTTAAATCATAATTTTTTTCAAGGCACTAACTTTTTCTCTCAGTTATATTAAATAATACACATTTTATACAAAATTTGACAGTATCCTGAGTTACTTTACAATTTATTTAAATATTTTAATTTCGTTTTATTATTTTCATAAAACTGTAATATCAATATAGGTATAGATTCAGTACTAATTGTAATATCTTAACATACTAAGAAGGTTAGGTTAGGTTGTGGTTTAAACATACTAAGAAGGTTAGGTTAGGTTGTGGGTTTCTATTTCTATGAGCTTTTGTTTCACTTGCCCTCGTGATGTACTTTTGTTTGAGTTATCCTTTACTTAGTCCCGCTATCGTGGGATTATAGTTTAAGCCTGTAAGCTGTATTGAGGTGGTGGTGGGGGTGGTGGTAAATAAACAAACTGATCCGGTTCTAGGCATCACTCCCACCCTGCAGGTGACGTCACCTGTGGCGGGTATATTGTTTACATGGGACTGTGGGAGTCGAACGGGCCATTTTCTCTATGCAATGTACAATGTTATTTCGGTGTGATGGGCTGCCACCGCTGTTCCCACAGCTGTGTGTACAACTTATAAGCCCTCACACCAACGCCAGGAACCTGCAGTGTGTGTGTGTGTGTGTGTGTGTGTGTGTGTGTATGTGTGTGTGTGTGTGTGTGTGTGTGTGTGTGTGTGTGTGTGTGTGTGTGTGTGTGTGTGTGTGTGTGTGTGTGTGTGTGTGTGTGTGTGTGTGTGTGTGTGTGTGTGTGTGTGTGGTACAACGATTCATTGCTTTAAACATTTAAAGACATCTGGCTTAGCTGTTCGAATTATAGAGGCATGTATCATTGTATTGTGCGTATGTATACAGTTTTGTTTGGAGTTTGAATTGATATTCGCTTTGTCAAATTTTATCAGCCGTTTTAAACGGCATTGCATATTTTTAATTTGCATATTGTGTCCTACGGTTTTCGTAATAGTTTTCAAGATACCACACAGTATATCCGCTTCCCAGGAACACACACACACGCGCGCGCGCGCTCTCCATCCGCAGCCACATAAACAAAAATAATAAAAAGCGCGCCAAAAATACGTGACGTCACACGCCGCCGCGACGGTGACGATAATGGCGGGAAAAAAGAGTCACGTGGGAGGGACAACTGACCTATATCACTTTCGTCCCTACGCCCTCTCGCTATGTATGTTTTTTTTAAATGCTTTCATCGAAATTTTTGGCTCGAGGGATGTATTTCTGGTTTAGTAACACAGAAGGGGGAGGAGGATATGTTTTTTGTTTGCGTTCTTGATGTTCCACCAGGCTGTGTCTGCGTGGAGTTGGCAGAGAATGTGAGGTTTGTTGATACTGGAGTTTCAAAAAGTCATACGAGTAAAGTTATGACGGTTATATTGCTTAGTTGGTAATGTATATTTATTATCTAGGTCTCATATTTTGTCTTAACTTTCGTGAATAACGAGACTATCGTGTTCGGGAGACTGCACTGGCTGCTTCACCCGCTTCATCAGCTTCCTCAGCCTCACCAGCTTCATCAGCTTCACTAGCGTGGGCCTGCGGGCTGCTGCTCCAAGCAACAGCTTGTTGGACCAAACTCTCACAAGTCAAGCCTGGCCTCGGGCCGGGCTTGTGGAGTAGAAGAACTCCCAGAACCCCATCAACCAGGTACACTCCAGGTATACTCCGAGACACAAATGGGGGGTGTAGATAGTGGTATAAGGAAGGTATTGGTGTGGCTCAAGCGTTGTGGATGAGGGGCCAAGTCATGGGGGGGGGAGGGGGAGGGACAGGAGGCCTACTTTAGTGTTCCTTTTGTCCATGGGTTATCGTCTGATAGATTAATTGAGAAGGAGCGGAAGGAGAAGTTGGGGGCTGGGGGGACCATCTTTGGGGTGGGGAGGGTGTTTGGAGTGGAGGGGGGGGTGGAGGGGTAAGTGGGGGGTTGGGGGGAGGGAAGTATTAGAGGGGTCATGAGAACAGGAGGAGAGTTAATTGAGAGATATCTCTCATCTCTTTCCTTCAATCTCTCTCTCTCTCTCTCTCTCTCTCTCTCTCTCTCTCTCTCTCTCTCTCTCTCTCTCTCTCTCTCTCTCTCTCTCTCTCTCTCTCTCTCTCTCATTTCATTTAAAGAAAAGACAAAAACATTACATTGGTTAATTAGTTGGTACATAAATTTGTATATTACATAAATCCACTAATACTCTAAGTGTTTCTGTGGCGTGACTGTCCTGGTAAAGTGATAACCTTTGACCTCTCCTGGTATCATATCACTATGACCTTTCCAGGAGTTATGACACAAAATATATGAGAGAATGGGTCACACGGCCTGGTGTTTCCTCAGTGTGTGTGTGTGTGTGTGTGTGTGTGTGTGTGTGTGTGTGTGTGTGTGTGTGTGTGTGTGTGTGTGTGTGGACGCATTAATTTAACACATTCGTCATAGTTTTGTCACTAATGAATTGTTCTTTCTCTTACAGGTAAGTCACTCGACGGGTACAAGACAGGTGCTGTGGAACCCGTACCAGACAGTTGGTCAGTACTGGGGGAAAAGGTATTAACCTGTCTATCTATAGAAGGGTTATGGAGGCCTGTCAGCCTCTGGATCAGTATTAACTCCTATCATCTGACTGCCAGCAAATATAAATTACTCCTTTCCATAACATAGGGTCAAAGTAAACTCAGTATATATACACCAAGAAGTAGAGTAAACCTCTCTGTGTATAACCCTGATATCAAACTACAACGTGTGTATGAGTCGTTCCCACTAGTTAGTCTCTAGGGTATA
>NC_091199.1:9160386-9180386 GCF_040958095.1 Procambarus clarkii | reverse complement strand
AGTGAACACACCACCATAGTGACAGAACTGAACAGCGCCACTCATCCTGTGAGTGAACACACCACCATAGTGACAGTACTGAACAGCGCCACTCATCCTGCGACTAAACCCACCACCATAGCAGCTTACACAACACTCCCCAATAGGAAGAAAACCCGCTAACGTGTTCAACCGTCAAGTCGTTGAACTATCAACGAGTCATTGCACCACGAACACGGATGCAATACCACCGGAGACAGACATCCCCAACTCAGACCTCTCTACCACCCTGGGATCTACATCATAACCAAAATACTTTTTATTTTTGAAAGGCGCTGAGGCTGATGTATTTAAGATAAGTTAACCAGTTAGTGAGAAAGAGCGAGCAAGATTGTGGAGCGTGAGGAGGCTGGGGGGGGGAGGGGAGGGGAGGAGGGAAGAGTGGTGTTTAGGTTGTTTGTGAGAGATGAAGATAGCAGAGAAGGAGCACTGAAGGTTCTTAATGATCCAGTTTATTGTGGTGCATGGCCAGGCGCTCCGCCAGAGTGGTGCTGTTATCCTCTTGCCAGGCCGCTTGTTATCCTGCTGGCTGGGTTATCTTATGGTGGAGGGTTATCGTTATAGCTGGGTTATCTTGTTATGGTGGAGTGGTAGTGCACTCCATACCCATCCTGTGAGTGGTAGTGGAAAGGTTACAGAGGCATATTGGCACGCTTTGGCCTGGGTTCGTATCCTGGCCGGGGAGGATTGACTGGACGCCAATCCTTAACTGTAGCCTCTGTTTACCCAACAGTAAAATGGGTACCTAATTGTTAAACGATTTGGCGGGTCGTATTACGGGGAAAAAATAGGATTAAGGATCTGCCTGAAACGCTACGCCTGCTGGTGGCTTTACAAGAACGTAACAACTCCAGTGATATATAAATAAATAAATAAACATATGAAATGTGCTCCAAAACTGGGGTGCAGCGGGAGAGTTTGTGGTTGTGGTGAGTGGTCAGTGGTTGGTTGTGGCTTGGTCTTTATACCTTTTTCTCTTGTGTGGTATCCTCTGCCCCCTCATGGCGGCCCAATTGCCTCGGTCCTGTGCAAAATACGAATGAAGGGAAGTATGGAGTGTGTGTGTGTGTGTGTGTCCAAAATTACCTCTCCTGGATGGAGTGTGCACGCGCAAAATATTTCTCTAGGAATGAATGCGCATTTAGATTACCCTTCTAGGACGGAGTTCGCGCCCAAAATACCCCTTCGGGATGGCATGCGTCCCCAAAATCACCCTCTGGGATGGCATATGGAGAGCTGGCCGAAACCGCCCCATCCAAATAGTGCGAAAAACAGCGCCGCGCATGTGGAGTAATGGCCTGAAAGTGGAATAAGATGGCGTTGTGCAGCAGACAGAGGAAATGAGTGCATAATTTCCCGTGTACCATGTAAGGGGTGTCGTGGTGTAAGCGACGCGGGCGGCGGGAGAGTGAAAGTTGGCGCCCAGACGCCGTGATGGACATACCCCATGTTCTGCCTCCTCCTGCTCCTCCTCCTCTCGCTCTCACTACTTGGCAAATGTTTCTTGAAATTGAGTTAGAATAATTCTTGAGCGAAGGAACATATGTTTGTCTTTAGTTGCACACCTCCGCGGACGGTTGATTTGTTTGTGTTATCTCTTAAGTTTTCCTTAGCTGCACTAGTATTTATTTTTTTGGTAAGATCTCTCTTTTTGTTCTTATGTTAGCTCTGCATTTCTATTTGTTATTGTTGTCGTTGTTTTGATCTTACAGCTGTTGTTGCAATAGACTTTCGGCTTCTCGTAGACATTTTTCTTGTCTGTAAAATTTAGCATGTTAAAATCTAACTTCCTGGCGGAGCTAGTCGATGTTTATATACACTGTTCCGGTCCGTGAGTGGTGCTGGGGCCAGGAGCTGAAGCTCCTCATCTGATCTACACACACACACACGCGACATAGACGGGATTCGTAATCCTAGGGTCCGGGGATCGATCCCCGGCGGTGGGCAGAGGTTCTTTTACGCTGATGGGCCTGTTCACCTAGTAGTAAATAGGTACCTGGGATTTAGATAGCTGCTACGGGCTGCTTCCTGGGGATGTGTGTACTCACCTCACCTAATTGTACTCACCTAATTGTGCACCCACACGCAGAGACCAGCCTGAGGGTATAGACTCATTCCTTTCAATGTTTGCTGATGATGCAAAAATTATGAGAAGAGTCAAAACAGATGAAGATAGACAGAGACTACAGAATGACCTGGACAAACTGGAGGAATGGTCTAGAAAATGGCTGCTAAAGTTTAACTCAGGAAAGTGTAAGGTAATGAAATTAGACGAGGGGAGCAGGAGGCTGAACACAAGGTATCATCTGGGAGGTGAAATCCTACAAGAGTCAAATAGAGAGAAAAATCTGGGGGTCGATATCACACCGAACCTGTCCCCAGAGACCCACATCAAAAGGATATCATCAGCGGCACATGCTAGACTGGCCAACATAAGAACTCCCTTTAGAAACTTGTGTAAGGAATCGTTTAGGACACTGTATACCACTTATGTAAGACCAATCCTGGAGTATGCAGCTCCAGCCTGGAGTCCATACCTAGTTAAACACAAGACGAAGTTAGAGAAGATTTAGAGGTATGCCACCAGACTGGTCCCGGAACTGAGAGGAATGAGTTACGAGGAAAGGCTAAGGTAGCTGAACCTCACATCCCTGGAAAACTGAAGAGTAAGGGGAGACATGATAAGCACCTACAAAATTCTCAGGGGAATTGACAGGGTGGACAAAGACAAACTCTTCAGCACGGGTGGAACACGAACAAGGGGACACAGGTGGAAACTTAGTACCCAGATGAGCCACAGAGACGTTAGAAAGAATTTTTCAGTGTCAGAGTAGTTAACAAATGGAATGCACTAGGAAGTGATGTGGTGGAGGCTGACTCCATACACAGTTTCAAATGTAGATATGATAGAGCCCAATAGGCTCAGGAATCTGTACACCAGTTGATTGACGGTTGAGAGGCGGGACCAAAGAGCCAAAGCTCAACCCCCGCAAGCACAACTAGGTGAGTACAACTAGGTGAGTACACACACACACACACACACACACACACACACACACACACACCCACACACACACCCACACACACACACACACACACACACACACACACACACACACACACACACACACACACACACACACACACACACACACACACACACACAGGTGAGAGCACTCGTTTAATTAAGGCGTTCTTAGCATAATTAAGATATCACAGTGACCCCTTGCCCCTAGGGAAGTTGGCGGGTTGACCCGTGGATGAGCCAATAACCAACGGGCCCGGTCACCAGTACCTGGAGTGACCTCTCGTGACCTTCTTCAACACCGGTTGTCCCCCCCCCTCGACGTGACCTCTCGCCTCCCCTCCGTCCTCACACGAATGGTCACACCTCTCTTGAAGACGCCTCGTGAGGGGTGAGTGAGGGTGGAGGACAAGGCTGAGGGTGGAGGACAAGGGTGAGGGTGGAGGACAAGGGTGAGGTTGGAGGACAAGGCTGAGGGTGGAGGACAAGGCTGAGGGTGGAGGACAAGGGTGAGGGTGGAGGACAAGGCTGAGGGTGGAGGACAAGGCTGAGGGTGGAGGACAAGGCTGAGGGTGGAGGACAAGGCTGAGGGTGGAGGACAAGGGTGAGGGTGGAGGACAAGGCTGAGGGTGGAGGACAAGGCTGAGTGTGGAGAACAAGGCTGAGGGTGGAGGACAAGGGTGAAGGGTGGAGTACAAGGCTGAGGGTGGAGGACAAGGCTGAGGGTGGAGGACAAGGGTGAGGGTGGAGGACAAGGCTGAGGGTGGAGGACAAGGGTGAGGGTGGAGGACAAGGCTGAGGGTGGAGGACAAGGCTGAGGGTGGAGGACAAGGCTGAGGGTGGAGGACAAGGGTGAGGGTGGAGGACAAGGGTGAGGGTGGAGGACAAGGCTGAGTGTGGAGAACAAGGCTGAGGGTGGAGGACAAGGGTGAAGGGTGGAGTACAAGGCTGAGGGTGGAGGACAAGGGTGAGGGTGGAGGACAAGGCTGAGTGTGGAGAACAAGGCTGAGGGTGGAGGACAAGGGTGAAGGGTGGAGTACAAGGCTGAGGGTGGAGGACAAGGCTGAGGGTGGAGTACAAGGCTGAGGGTGGAGGACAAGGCTGAGGGTGGAGGACAAGGCTGAGGGGTGGAGGACAAGGCTGAGGGGTGGAGGACAAAGCTGAGGGGTGGAGGACAAGGGTGAGGGTGGAGGACAAGGCTGAGTGTGGAGAACAAGGCTGAGGGTGGAGGACAAGGGTGAAGGGTGGAGTACAAGGCTGAGGGTGGAGGGCAAGGCTGAGGGTGGAGGACAAGGCTGAGGGGTGGAGGACAAGGCTGAGGGGTGGAGGACAAGGCTGAGGGGTGGAGGACAAGGCTGAGGGTGGAGGACAAGGCTGAGGGTGGAGGACAAGGGTGAGGGTGGAGGACAAGGCTGAGGGTGGACGACAAGGGTGAGGGTGGACGACAAGGCTGAGGGGTGGAGGACAAGGCTGAGGGTGGAGGACAAGGCTGAGGGGTGGAGGACAAGGCTGAGGGGTGGAGGACAAAGCTGAGGGGTGGAGGACAAGGCTGAGGGGTGGAGGACAAGGCTGAGGGGTGGAGGACAAGGCTGAGGGGTGGAGGACAAGGCTGAGGGGTGGAGGACAAGGCTGAGGGTGGAGAAGGAGAGGTATTTCCAAGAAGGAGGTGAAGGGTGAGGGTGGAGGGAGGGAGGTAACACAACCCGAGCACCAAGGTTGAGGGTGGGCACCCCAAACAAACATTGGTGATGGGTAGTGCCCCTCTAACATACCCCTCACTCTCCCCTCACTCTCTCCCCTCACTCTCCCCTCACTCTCTCCCCTCACTCTCTCCCCTCACTCTCCCCTCACACTCTCCCCTCACTCTCCCCCTCACTCTCCCCTCACTCTCCCCCTCACTCTCCCCCTCACTCTCCCCCTCACTCTCCCCTCACTCTGGTGTGTCCCCTTACTCTCCCCTCACTCTCCCCCTCACTCTCCCCCTCACTCTCCCCTCACTCTCCCCCTCACTCTCCCCTCACTCTCTCCCCTCACTCTCTCCTCACTCTCCCCTCACTCTCCCCTCTCACTCTCCCCCTCACTCTCCCCTCACTCTCCCCTCACTCTCGTGTGTCCCCTCACTCTCCCCTCACTCTCCTCACTCTCCCCTCACTCTCGTGTGTCCCCTTACTCTCCCCTCACTCTCCCCTCACTCTCTCCCCTCACTCTCCCCTCACACTCTCCCCTCACTCTCTCCCCTCACTCTCCCCCTCACTCTCCCCTCACTCCCCCCTCACTCTCCCCTCACTCTCCCCCTCACTCTCCCCTCACTCTCCCCTCACTCTCCCCCTCACTCTCCCCCTCACTCTCCCCTCTCACTCCCCCCTCACTCTCCCCTCACTCTCCCCCGCCCGTAACATATATACAAGGTATGCGTCCTGTCACTATCCTTCCATGTAACTCTTCTTCCCACCTTCTCCTTTCTCTCTATGATCTTAAACAGACCTACTGTCGCTTTCTTGATAGCTTAACCTCCAGCTCCTGGCACCATCATCATCCACCTCATCATCATCATTATCGTCGTCATCCACCTCATCATCATCATTATCGTCGTCATCCACCTCATCATCATCATTATCGTCGTCAGCATAAGGCAAAAAGGAAGCACATTACTCATCTGATCTGCAAACAGATTCGAGAACACCCACTGAAACCTTCCAGCATCCATGCATCCATCTTGCAGCATCCATCCGTCTATCTTGCAGCATCTATCCGTCTATCTTGCAGCATCCATCCATCAATCTTGCAGCATCCATCCATCTATCTTGCAGCATCCATCCATCAATCTTGCAGCATCCATCCATCAATCTTGCAGCATCCATCCATCTATCTTGCAGCATCCATCCATCAATCTTGCAGCATCCATCCATCTATCTTGCAGCATCCATCCATCAATCTTGCAGCATCCATCCATCAATCTTGCAGCATCCATCCATCTATCTTGCAGCATCCATCCATCAATCTTGCAGCATCCATCCATCTATCTTGCAGCATCCATCCATCAATCTTGCAGCATCCATCCATCAATCTTGCAGCATCCATCCATCAATCTTGCAGCATCCATCCATCTATCTTGCAGCATCCATCCATCTATCTTGCAGCATCCATCCGTCTATCTTGCAGCATCCATCCATCTATCTTGCAGCATCCATCCATCAATCTTGCAGCATCCATCCATCTATCTTGCAGCATCCATCCATCTATCTTGCAGCATCCATCCATCTATCTTGCAGCATCCATCCATCTATCTTGCAGCATCCATCCGTCTCAGCACAGATGTTGTAGCATTAATTCAAACACTCAAAAGGTCGTCACATTGTTATCAACTAAGTGCCAAGTCATGTTGGAATGACTTGACAGAGGAAGCTGCTAAACTTCCAATTAAGAGGAGGAATGTAGACATTTACATGCCTCAAACTTCAGTACTGATGAGTAAAGTAGTTAAGAGATTGAGCAATGGTGAAGATGCACAGTGATCTTAATGCAACATCTGAGGCTGGTACAATAATCCCAGATTAACCTTATCGAAATCCCCAGATTAATTGACGCCGGTCAATTAATCGGTTAATAGGTAGCCGGTCGGCCGAGTGGAGGGAGCCGGTCGGCCGAGTGGAGGGAGCCGGTCGGCCGAGTGGAGGGAGCCGGTCGGCCGAGTGGAGGGAGCCGGTCGGCCGAGTGGAGGGAGCCGGTCGGCCGAGTGGAGGGAGCCGGTCGGCCGAGTGGAGGGAGCCGGTCGGCCGAGTGGAGGGAGACGGTCGGCCGAGTGGACAGCACACTGGACTTGTGATCCTGTGGTCCTGGGTTCAATCCCAGGCGCCAGCGAGAAACAATGGGCAGAGTTTCTTTCACCCTATGCCCCTGTTACCTAGCAGTAAAATAGGTACCTGGGTGTTAGTCAGCTGTCACGGGCTGCTTCCTGGGGGTGGAGGCCTGGTCGAGGACCGGGCCGCGGGGACACTAAAAAGCCCCGAAATCATCTCAAGATAACCTCAAGAAGAAGATAACCCCTCTGAAAGTTCCAAGACCGCTGTTCCGTTCTAAATTTCAAGTTTAACCTTCCTGAAAATTTCATACTAAACCTCGCAGGAAGCTTATACAAATTTCCAATTAAATTCCGCTGATGTTTTTTATAGGATATGAAATAGTGACGTTGTTGAAATTATTATAACTTTCTGATATAGTTTAGTCATCCTTTAAATTGTCTTCCAATTATTCTGACTTTGGGATAGGATTTTGTCAATATAAGTCTCCCAGTTCTAATTTGTAAACTTGCCGATGACTGAATGGTCCTGTAAGAAGTGTCGGATCAACTGGGCTGTGGTGGATATGTGGGCCTGCTGCTGCTGCTGCTGGTCGCTGGAAGCAACAGCCTGTTGGACCAAGCTCTCAGAAGGTGTAGAAGAACTCCCAGAACCCTCTACTCTTGGTGTACTCCTATTCACTTCGACTAACACAATCTAAATGTACATTATACAATCTACATTATACAATCTACATTATACAATCTACATTATACAGCGTGATGATTAAATTCATAATTACGCGTTATGACTTTCTTTCACGTATACAAATATACTGAAATTTTTCAGTACATTTGAAAATATTTTACTGAAATTTTTTTTCAGGATGTACTGAAATTTTTCAGTACATCCCCTTTTTTTCTAGTCGTCGTCCCTTCACCTTCGAGTGTGAGGTCTGGTCAACGTGTACGGAAATTTTTGCGTGAACAATTTCAGATAAAAACGTACAGCCAATTCACGAACCAAGTTACGAGTCAGAGCGGCAACGTTTTCCCGCCTTCAACATTTCAGTCAATTCGCTCCGAACATTTCGGCGGTTAAACGTTTATAACAGCTGAAAAGTCCCACGTCATTTTCAACGGTTTTTTAAGCGTCGCTCGTAGTTCGAGGCTAATTTCCCCTCACTCAGCGCTGACACAGTGGGGTGCCCTTAGTCTTCAGGGGGAGAGGGGGGGGGGGAGTGGGGGTTACTGGGGCATGATCCGTGACGTTACGTCTGGGTATGTGTACGAACCCCCCACCCACCCCCATTTCCCGCCATTCCCCCTCTTCGTCTAGACGCCTGTGCTGCTCGGTACTCGAACACCCTCTTTATGTACACCCACTGCGAGTCCATGGTCTGTGAGTCCATGGTCTGCGAGTCCATGGTCTGAGAGTTCATGGTCTGCGAGTCCATGGTCTGTGAGTCCATGGTCTGTGAGTCCATGGTCTAAAGGGTGAACAACCAGGCTGTTATTTTAACAATAACAACCTTTAGTTGTGACGTTTTCAAGCTCATAAACTCTTTAATAAGTGTTATTAAAATCACAATGATTGTTGAAAGATATAAAGGTTTCGCAGGACACACACACGAGGAAATGCTCGATGAATTGAGGTTAGACAGACTGTCAGCTATGAGACTTGGTCAGAGACCGGGCCGCGGAGATATGGATCCTGAGAGGCTATTTAAACCAACCTCCAGGCACCATGGTGCCACCAGACGGTTCCCCCGGACGTGGAGGACTCTAGAGACTAACTGCAGGTAAACCACAGGCATTCTACCCTTGTGAAAGCTGGTCTGACACGTGTTTAATACATGGTTGGTGGCGGAGGCAAGATAACACTGTAATCTTTTACTTAACTTAATTACTTAACCACATTCCACTTAAGTGCTGGCTTAGGAGATTACCTGGAGTTTACCTAGAGAGGGTTTCACGAGTTTATCCACTTCCCAAGCCCGGCCCAAGGCCAGGCTCGACTTGTGAGAGCTTGGTCCAACAGGCTGTTGCTTGGAGCGGCCCGCAGGCCCACATATACACCACAGTGACTTGTGTTTACATTTATTAAATACTTTGTGAGACCCGAAGCACTACGATGTTATTTTTTAAAATAAAATTTAAAAATTTAAATTTTGCCCCGAGGAGCGAGTTCATTGCGCAGCGCCACTCATCCTGTGAGTGGACACACCGCCATAGTGACAGTATTGGGCAGCGTCACTCATCCTGTGAGTGAACACACCGCCATAGTGACAGTATTGGGCAGCGCCACTCATCCTGTGAGTGGACACACCGCCATAGTGACAGTATTGGGCAGCGTCACTCATCCTGTGAGTGGACACACCGCCATAGTGACAGTATTGGGCAGCGCCACTCATCCTGTGAGTGGACACACCGCCATAGTGACAGTATTGGGCAGCGTCACTCATCCTGTGAGTGGACACACCGCCATAGTGACAGTATTGGGCAGCGCCACTCATCCTGTGAGTGAACACACCATCATAGTGACAGTATTGGGCAGCGCCACTCATCCTGTGAGTGGACACACCGCCATAGTGACAATATTGGGCAGCGCCACTCATCTTGTGAGTGGACACACCGCCATAGTGACAGTATTGACCAGCGCCACTCATCCTGTGAGTGAACACACCACCATAGTGACAGTATTGACCAGCGCCACTCATCCTGTGAGTGGACACACCGCCATAGCAGCATGTACAACACTCCCCAATAGGAAGAAAACCCGCTGGGTTGTACTTCCACGAGTATTGAAAGATGTACAGGTTTCGTAAGGGTTTGAGGACCCCTTGGTCTTGGTTCCTGCACGTCAGACCCCACGACGGTGCTGGTAAAGGCATGTAATATGCAATATATTGTCTTGGTTGGTATGTTGTTGGTAAAGATTCGCTACCTGGAACAAAAAGTTCCAAGTAGCACGGGCTATGGTGAGCCCCGCAGTGTTGGTTGGTAGGTTCTTCTTGCCAGGTCTACCAGTCTACCTCCGGGATACACATTGTAAACCAGGTGATGAAGCGACACTATTCTGACCACTGCCTAGTACCAACAGTCTATTAGAACACGCTCAGTTACGAACACTTGCCATTTAGAACAGTATTACGAACAGTACTAAAGTTCAAACAAACTTGTATATACCAAATGAACAAATCCACTTAGGGCCTTGATAAGGATTCGAACCTACGCACGGGATATTGCTACATATACCTATCTTGTTTAACATCCTGAAACACAAGGATTAATGGTCACACCTGAAGTGTAGTGGTAAAGGTGTGCCCGTGAGTGTGTAGGTGATTGTTGGGGTGAGTGTGGGTGATTGTTGGGGTGAGTGTGGGTGATTGTTGGGGTGATTGTGGGTGATTGTGACAAGTGTGTTTCATTTTATCAATTGAGCACCAATGGTTTATTATGCGGTCCATCCTTCTAAGGTCTAGTAATGTCAAGAAAATGGTAAATTTATAGTGTCCTCTCCTAACCTACCAGAGGATCCAAGACACAGGGAGAGAGAGAGAGAGAGAGAGAGAGAGAGAGAGAGAGAGAGAGAGAGAGAGAGAGAGAGAGAGAGAGGCAGACAGACAGACAGACAGACAGACAGACAGACAGACAGACAGACAGACAGACAGACAGACAGACAGACAGACAGACAGACAGACAGACAGAGATACAGACAGACAGACAGACAGACAGACAGACAGACAGACAGACAGACAGACAGACAGACAGACAGACAGACAGACAGACAGACAGAGATACAGACAGACAGACAGACAGACAGACAGACAGACAGACAGACAGACAGACAGACAGACAGACAGACAGACAGAGATACAGACAGACAGACAGACAGACAGACAGACAGACAGACAGACAGACAGAGATACAGACAGACAGACAGACAGACAGACAGACAGACAGACAGACAGACAGACAGACAGACAGACAGACAGACAGACAGACAGACTCTCTCTCTGCCTAATATTATATTAATGGTATATATACCTTGTATGTAAGTTTAGTACACACAGCGAGCTGTCTATGTGATGCGTGACAGGAAGCCTGGCAGTTTATCCCACTAATGCCAGCTTGGACAGCTTAACTTAATCCCTTCACTACACCCAACACACTTAGAAAGGAAACTATATCTTAAGCATAACCACTCCAGCTTCAAGGGGCCTTGTTAAGTGCTCAGAGTCGTTAAAGTCCTCGTTCGTCTGGAAACTGTTAAAATGTGTGTGTGAATTTATCAGTGAAATGTGTGTATCATTAATTTATAGATAGTTATTGGTACAAGGTTGGCCCCTACAACTTGTCCTCCTACAACCTGTCCTCCTACAACCTGTCCTCCTACAACCTGTCCTCCTACAACTTGTCCTCCTACAACCTGTCCTCCTACAACCTGTCCTCCTACAACCTGTCCTCCTACAACCTGTCCTCCTACAACTTGTCCTCCTACAACCTGTCCTCCTACAACCTGTCCTCCTACAACCTGTCCTCCTACAACCTGTCCTACAACCTGTCCTCCTACAACCTGTCCTCCTACAATCTGTCCTCCTACAATCTGTCCTCCTACAATCTGTCCTCCTACAACCTGTCCTCCTACAACCTGTCCCTCCTACAACCTGTCCCTCCTACAACCTGTCCTCCTACAACCTGTCCTCCTACAACCTTGTAACACCCAGGACCTCCCCCCCCTTAGAGGTCACACCCAGGGAAGCCTTCTCCAAGAGGTCAGCCCAGATGACCTCCGGTTTATCTTGTATACTGATTAAAAATTCCTGGGTTAGTCTTAGTCAGCATAGTTTCAAGTATGTAATATTTCATGCAAGGGAATTAGACTCCAGATTCTTATGTGTAAACATCCCCGGATCTCCCCCTTTTGGCCAGGTCAGAGGTCAGTCACACACGTAATTAATAACTCCTCTCTTGAAGAGTGTATGGTGAATGTCAAACAAGCTTTTTGAAATATTTCTTGAGTGTTTGTACACTTTTGGTGGGTAGCAACAGCAGATCTCCCCCTCCCCCTGTGGGGTTTGTATATAGAGGCCCTGTAGGGACTTAGGAAGGAGAGAGTGCCGGACACCGGGGTCCAGAGAGGGCTGTGAAGAACATCTCAGCCAGGGAGAGACAGGTTTTAAGGTAATGTGTGTGATTTCTGAGGTTTTGTTCCATGTCCAAATTTCTTAACTTTTTGCCAGTGTTAGAGTAGGATTTATAAGTGGTGATTGACATAATTTTGGTCTCAATAAAACTCATGTTAAATTTCCCGTCTGTGTCAATTGTTGAATCCTCTTAGCCTTTTGGATATAGTGGCTGACAACCGTTTTCATAATTAATGACAGTCATAGAAAGTACTCTCCTAGTCAAGCAATGTTTCTTGCCTCGTTGCTTGATATAGTCTCAATGGTCAAAGGCAGATGGAGGCAGCGTATTTCATCCTGTGTTAGTATCTCCTTGTTGGCAGTGTACTTTGTAGTCCCGGTGTAACCATCATATGTCAGCCCATAACAGTGTTACCAAGTGCAACCAATGGGGAAGTGTTACTCAGGATAAGTAGTGTTTACATTATTAGTTTAGTAACCATTATAGTGGTGCATTATAGTGGGGTATACAATAGAGCGGTGTTACAACCTGTCCTCCTACAACCTGTGTTCCTACAACCTGTCCTCCTACAACCTGTCCTTCTACAACCTGTCCTCCTACAACCTGTCCTCCTACAACCTGTCCTCCTACAACCTCTCCTACAACCTGTCCCCCCCTACTGTAAAACCACCCTATTGTAACACCGCCACTCTAAAGTGTACACCTATAATGGGACACCAAACTAATAATGTAAACCCTACTTATCCTGAGTAACACTTCCTCATCGGTTGCACTTGATAACACTGTTATGAGCTGACATATGATGGTTACACCAGAACCAAAGGTACACTGCCAATAAGGAAATGCTAACACAAGGATTAAATACGCTGCCGCCATCTGCCTTTGACCATTGAAACTATATCAAGCAACGAGGCAAGAAACATTGCTTGACTAGGAGAGTACTTTCTATGACTGTCATTAATTATGAAAACGGTTGTCAGCCACTATATCCAAAAGGCTAAGAGGATTCAACAATTGACACAGACGGGAAATTTAACGAGTTTATTGAGACCAAAATTATGTCAATCACCACTTATAAATCCTACTCTAACACTGGCAAAAAGTTAAGAAATTTGGACATGGAACAAAAACTCAGAGATCACACACATTACCTTAAGATATCTGTCTCTCCCTGGCTGAGGTGTTCTTCACAGCCCCTCTCTGGACCCCGGTGTCCGGCACTCTGTGTTTCCTATGTCCCTACAGGCCCTCTATATACAACCCCCACAGGGGGAGGGGGAGATCTGCTGTTGCTACCCACCAAGAGTGTACAAACACTCAAGAAATATTTCAAAAAGCTTGTTTGACATTCACCATACACTCTTCAAGAGAGGAGTTATTAATTACATGTGACTGACCTCTGACCTGGCCAAAAAGGGGGAGATCCAGGGATGTTTACACATAAGAATCTGGAGTCTAATTTCCTTGCATGAAATATTACATACTTGAAACTAAGCTGACTAAGACTAACCCAGGAATTTTTAATCAATATACAAGATAAACCGGAGGTCATCTGGGCTGACCTCTTGGAGAAGGCTTCCCTGGGTGTGAACTCTAAGGGGGTGGGAGGTCCTGGGTGTTACACTACAAAGAACGTCGCATTTCGCTCGTACGGGTCACATAAGGCCAAAAATCGTCGTACTAGAAAATGGAAGCGGCTGGCGAAAGTGACGTACTGTCCCGTTTTCTGTTGTGGGTCCTCTGGCAGGTTAGGAGAGGGCACTTTACATTGACCGTTTTCTTGACATTGAGGAACCTGAGGAGAACTGACTGCACCCATCTCCACCTTTCTCTCACCCCCCCCCAACCCCACCCCAACCCCTTCCTCTCTCCCCATTCTCCCATCTCCCTCTGATGTATAAGTCTACGGAATGCACAACCATTATTTCAGACTTCATGACCCATTTTTTTTTTTAAGTGCGGCACTGGGGCCGACCCTAACAGGCCTATGATATTCCTATATCCACATGATTCATTTTGGAAAGGTGAGTGGGACTAGCCTTATACGTTTGGCCTCTGCCCATCCGCCACTTGCGAAACCTGTACATCTTGTATTAAACAGTTGATGGCATTTGACTCTTCACAACCCACGGTTATTATTGCTATAATCTCGTAGTACATCGACGGAGCTTATATATTGTTTTAATAACCGTTAACAGAGCCGCCATGATTGAGGAAAGATGTACAGGTTTCGTTAAGGGTTCCGTGAATGTTTGATGAATCTTGGTCGTGGTTGTTTGTCAGCCTCGCATCCTGCAGAGTCTGCGTTCGATTCCCGAGAGTCCAGTGGTTGGGCGGCGTTAATTAATTCCGTCCTTATATCCCAGCTCCTTGTCCTCATATCCCAGCTCCTTGTTCTCATATCCCAGCTCCTTGTCCTCATATCCCAGCTCCTTGTTCTCATATCCCAGCTCCTTGTTCTCATATCCCAGCTCCTTGTCCTCATATCCCAGCTCCTTGTCCTCATATCCCAGCTCCTTGTTCTCATATCCCAGCTCCTTGTCCTCATATCCCAGCTCCTTGTCCTCATATCCCAGCTCCTTGTTCTCATATCCCAGCTCCTTGTCCTCATAACCCAGCTCCTTGTCCTCATATCCCAGCACCTTGTCTTCATATCCCAGCTCCTTGTCCTCATAACCCAGCTCCTTGTCCTCATATCCCAGCTCCTTGTCCTCATATCCCAGCACCTTGTCTTCATATCCCAGCTCCTTGTCCTCATAACCCAGCTCCTTGTCCTCATATCCCAGCTCCTTGTCCTCATATCCCAGCTCCTTGTCCTCATAACCCAGCTCCTTGTCCTCATATCCCAGCTCCTTGTCCTCATATCCCAGCTCCTTGTCCTCATATCCCAGCTCCTTGTCCTCATATCCCAGCTCCTTGTCCTCATATCCCAGCTCCTTGCCCTCATATCCCAGCTCCTTGCCCTCATATCCCAGCTCCTTGTCCTCATATCCCAGCGCCTTGTCCTCATATCCCAGCTCCCAGTCTTCATATCCCGGCATCTCCTTATGCGAGTACCACTCATCTCAAAAGTCTGTCTTTATCTACCCTATCAATTCTCTTCAGAATTTTGTATGTGGTAATCATGTCTCCCCTAAATCTACTGTCTTCCAGGGACGTGAGGTTTAGTTCCCGTAGCCTTTCCTTGTAACTCATACCTCTCAGTTCTGGGACTAGTCTGACGTCATACCTTTGAATTTTCTCTATCGCTGTCTTGTGCTTATCTAGGAATGGACTACAGGCTGGAGCTGCATACTCCATGACTGGTCTGACATACGTGGTATACAAGGCTCTAAATTATTCTTTACGCATGTTTCTAAAGGCATCTCTTATATTGGTTAATCTAGCATATGCTGCTGATGATAACCCTTTGATGTGGGTTTTTGGGGGACAGGTTCAGTGTGATATCAACCCCCAGATCTTTCTCTCTGACTCGTGCAGGATTTCACCTCCCAGATGGTACCTTGTGTTCAGCCTCCTGCTCCCTTCACCCAATTTCATAACTTTACACTTTCCTGTGTTAAATTTTAGTTGCCATTTTCTTGTGTTAGGTGCATGTGTGCTGTTGTGTTTGGTGTGTGTGTGTGTGTGTGTGTGTGTGTGTGTGTGTGTGTGTGTGTGTGTGTGTGTGTGTGTGTGTGTGTGTGTGTGTACTCACCTAGTTGTGTCTGCAGGATCGAGCATTCACTCTTGGATCATAGAAAGTGTGTGTGTGTGTGTGTGTGTGTGTGTGTGCGCGTGCGTGCGTGCGTGCGTGTGTAAAGACGTACATATCACAACCAAACCCTCGATAGAGCCTTTGGTTGAGATATGCACACGTAGATATATGTATGCATCGACATGTAGAAATCTACACATGTAGAAATGTACAGCCAAACAGCTTGAGTGAGAAATAGCCAGGGAATACACACACTCTTCAAAACTGACAAACACATCGAGGCAGCCACACACACGTGACGAAGACAACAGCGAAGATGTCTGGGAGGGGGGAAAAAAATAGAGCATTATCTCATTCAAGACAGCGACTGAGGGGGGGGAGAGGGGGGAGGAGGAGAAGGAGGAGCAAGCAGGCTGTGATGACACTGACGGCCGCTTTCTTGTGGGGTGAGGCTGGCCTCATGATCTAGGGTCCTGAGTAGTGTGACACACCCTGCAGAAGATGGTCTATAGAGCTAGGTGTAGAGACCAGTGTTGACTGTGTTGTTCTAAGGGTGTGTGTGTGTGTGTGTATGGTCCCTGCGTGTGTGCGTACACCCTTGACGACAGTCTGGGGATCACTGGGCGCTCAGCCCTCTCTCCTCACCTCTTATAGTGTAAATTATTGGCGATTCTCTTGTCTTTTTCAAACATGTTTTGTATCTGGCTCGCGGTGGTAGTACTGGTGGTAATAGTGGTGGTTGGTGTTGTTGTTTGACAGGAGTATGCCTGACAGACGGAAAACAATGTGTTCAGTTGAAGGGATGGGACAAATAGGTCCACCTCCATCCACAATTTTTATGGCCAGATTCGACATCCTGCAACTGCCACACCCACCAGCCACACCTAGCACACCCTCCACACCCACCAGCCACACCCAGCACCCCCCCCACACCCAGCACCCCCCACACCCACCAGCCACACCCAGCACCCCCCTCCACACCCACCAGCCACACCCAGCACCCCCCTCCACACCCACCAGCCACACCCAGCACACCCTCCACACCCACCAGCCACACCCATCACCCCTCCACACCCACACAGGGACCACAGGAGGCTAGGAATGTTTGAAGCCGTCATTATTAGCGAGGTGGTCGTATTGGTACACCAGTCCGTGCTTCAGAGTTGACACAACGGACAGGCAATGGTGTACAAAAACACTCGAATCTAACCTAACGTAACCTGTCGACCCCACGCATAGAAAACGGGGTTGTTTGTGGGCCACTGTGTTGCATCCGATGGGGATTTTTGACGCCAAAATGTAGTGTATTATATAAGAGTTCAGTTTGTATATCACGAAAATGCATTTGGTATCGCACATACAGCTGCTCCGAGCAACAGCCTGGTGGACCAAGCTCTCACAAGTCAAGCCTGGCCTCCGGCCGGGCTTGGGGGGTAGAAGAACTCCCAGAACCCCATCAAGCAGCTGTATACTGTATACCTTTGATGTTGGTATAGATTCAGCTACTCGGAACAAGTTCCAAGTAGCACGGGCTATGGTGAGCCCGTAACTTACCTGGCACAGGAGCGAGGCAAGTAGCACGGGCTATGGTGAGCCCGAAGTGGACTTACCTGGCACAGGAGCGGTGCTGTGTGTTCTCCTTTGATCCGCAGCGAAGGTATATAGCCCTGAGATAAGACATCTGTGACCCAGCCGGTCAGGCCGAGGAGCCGGTCGGCCGAGCGGACAGCACGCGGGACTTATGATCCTGTGGTCCTGGGTTCGATCCCAGGCGAGAAACAATGGGCAGAGTTTCTTTCACCCTATGCCCCTGTTACCTAGCAGTAAAATAGGTATCTGGGTGTTAGTCAGCTGTCACGGGCTGCTTCCTGGGGGTGGAGGCCTGGTCGAGGACCGGGCCGCGGGGACACTTAAAGCCCCGAAATCATCTCAAGATAACCTCAAGATAACCCATTCTACCGGATCCGGAAGGTCGACGGCTGTAACGATTGTGAGCTGACGCCTGAGCATCCCACCATCCATGGGATGCTCATGACCTTCATTAGTGGCATGACCTTCGTTACTGGACCCTTGCCTATATATACACAGGATGATTTGTTGCATGTCCACGGGAGACATCTCCCGTCACGCAGGGTGCAGTCGCACCTCCACAGATCTCCAGTATCATCTTTTGATACTGGTAATGGCTCAAAAGGGCCACCACTTACGGGCTATTCATGCCCGTGCCACCTTTTGGGGTGGCTTAATCTTTATCAATCAATCTGTTGCATGTTGTTCTCAGTATGCTCGTGGTGCTCATGTGTATATCCCTCAACATGTCGCAGAAGCTGAAACTAGCGTATATTACCTCATTTGTTGATAGAAGGCATTTACGTGGAACAGAAAAAATGATTCATAAGAATATTGTGCACTTGGTAATGCTTAATTGTCTATGTTAATATAGTTTGCTCAGCTGAAAGCTCAATGTTTTCCGCTTCTTAATAAACTTTCACGTTTAATATGTTATATCGACGTAGCACAAGATGGAAGAAGCAAATGTTCTCCCCAAGATCAGTAGAGTGGGGGAGAAGCTGCATCTCTCTCTCTCCCCACTCTCCCTTCTCCCCTCCCCCCCTTGATGTTTACATAACCCCTCCCTCCCACACCTCTTTTCTTCCTTCAATCCCTTCCTCCTCTCCCCCCTCCCCCCCTCCATGGCGTGGGTAGAGAGGTGCGCAGTTAGTGCTGGGTTATGAAGCAGTGAGCCATTGTTGTTGGTGCGACGGGAGACATCTCCCGTCACGTAGGGTGCAGTCGCACCTCCACAGATCTCCAGTATCATCTATTGATACTGGTGATGGCTCAAAAGGGCCACCACTTACGGGCTATTCATGCCCGTGCCACCTTTTGGGTGGCTTCATCTTCATCTTAACACATTCACAAAGGAGACGTCTCCCGTCATGCAGGGTGCATTCGCACCTCCACAGATCTCCAGTATCAGCTCTCGATACTGGTAATGGCTCAAAAGGGCCACCACTTACGGGCTATTCATGCCCGTGCCACCTTTTGGATGGCTTAATCTTCATCAATCAATCTGTTGTTGGTGGGATATTTCGTGCGCCGCCCACGGGGGAGACATCTCCCGTCACGTAGGGTGCAGTCGCGCCTCCACAGATCTCCAGTATCAGCTCTTGATACTGGTGATGGCTCAAAAGGGCCACCACTTACGGGCTATTCATGCCCGTGCCACCTTTTGGGTGGCTTAATCTTCATCAATCAATCGTGCGCCGCCGTGCTCACCCTTGGTGTTGGTGTGGGACAAGTCCTAGCAACTAAGACCTAGCTAGGACTACCTAGGACTAGGACTAAGTCCGGGGGCTACTACACTACTTTACTACGCAATCGGCAAGTTTACAACAGTCCTGAACATGGACTGAACTAAACTCTCAGTTACCTATTTGTATAATGATATATATATTTTGGAAATAAATAGATGTTGTAGTTCAAAAAGATTGTTATTAGCTGTCGTTATAATTATAAGGTGTGCAGGGGTCAAGTGTAATTGTTAATCTGACCTCAGCAGAAATTTATACATTAAGGCCTTTTGTGGCCTTCCTGTAATCCTTTTTGCGCTACCGCTCACAGGATGCTCATATTGTGCCGTCTCCGGCTTCAAACGCAGGAGGTGTGGCGTATACTTGCAAATGACAGATTTAATGACGGTTTCCCAGAAGACAGGAACTGTCATTAGTTTGGAGAAAGACTCCACCGGCCCAACCTCACCCTTGGAGACTCCCTCTCTCCCTCCTCCTTCAACATCATCTCCTCCCCATCTCCCCCATTCTTACCTCATTGCCAGCCAACCCATCCTCCAGCTCAAGCAGTCAGTGGTGGTGGTGGTAGGCCGGAATTAAAGGTCCACCACACTAGCTGTGGATCAGGGTCCACCACACTAGCCGTGGATCAGGGTCCACCACACTAGCCGTGGATCAGGGTCCACCACACTAGCTGTGGATCAGGGTCCACCACACTAGCTGTGGATCAGGGTCCACCACACTAGCTGTGGATCAGGGTCCACCACACTTGCTGTGGATCACAGACTGGTTCTCCCACGCTCAGACCTCTCCCGCCTACGTACTGCCCTTCCTCCTCACTGTTCCTCCCCTCAGTCTTCTCCCCCTCCGTCACAATGTACACACTCTACTCTCCTAACTCCTCACCCCCCTGATTGGTGAAGATTAAGCCACTCAAAGGTGGCACGGGTATGAATAGCCCGTAATCACCTCTTCGGTTGACCATTTGGTCACCACTTGGTCCGGGAGACATCTCCC
>NC_091199.1:9080386-9155386 GCF_040958095.1 Procambarus clarkii | reverse complement strand
GCAACAGTAAAATGTATACTTGGATGAAAAAACAATTCTTCGCGGCAGGGGATCGTATTCCAGGGACCATAGGATTAAGGACTTGCCCGAAACGCTACGCGTACTAGTGGCTGTACAAGAATGTAACAACTCTTGTATATATCTCAAAAAAAAAAAAAAAAAAAAAAAAAACATTTAAAGTCAGGTATACTGCGAGATATAACTGGTTCTGATTCTCATTTGTATATTTAATTCTATTTTTTATTTATTTATTTATTTATTTATTTATATACAAGAAGGTACATTGGGTTTATGAGAGTAAAAATCACTAATCTTTTACATTCTTGTAAAGCCACTAGCACACATAGCTTTTCGGGCAGAGCCGAAATGGAAACAGAGCCTTAATAAAGCTACTGAGTTTGCTAAATAGTTCTCAGTTAATGTTTATTATTAAACTGAATTTGGCCATTTATCTTTCATGATAGTAGTGATTAAGTATAGTTATCTCAACATTCAACAGTGAGCAAGTGTTGCCAAACTGTGGTTGAACGAGGTAGTTTAACATTTATATATTTTATTTATACAGTATATACAAGAATTCTTACATTCTTGTACAGCCACTAGCATGCATAGCATTTCGGACAAGTCCTTAATCTTAATTTCCCCCCGAAATACAACCCGCCAAATTGTTTAACAACCAGGTACCCATTTTACTGTTGGGTGAAAAGAGGCTACAGTTAAGGATTGGCGCCCCTTGCCGGCCAGGATATAAACCCAGGCCAAAGCACTTGCGAAACGCCAGGCGAGTGTCTTACCACTTCGCCACGGGACTGCTGTTAAACATTGACACCTAATATTTAAATCACTGTACAATGTTGAACAGATGACTTTAACTAGCAGGCAGAGCATGTTAAACTAACGTTTAATCAACATTGGATCACTACGTTTTCAACGATGCCTTCACAAGGCCTGCTGGGATGTTTTAACATGATGCTGTAGTACAGTTGTCTATGTTCTCAATTCACAGTTGAGGATCCCGGGTTTGATTCCCGAGCGGGATAGAAATGGTTGGGCATGTTTCCTTTCACTTAATGCCTCTGTCCACCTAGCAGTAGCCTGGGAGCTAGGCAACTGTTGTGGGGTTGCATCCTGGGGAGGGTCAGTAGGTCCATCTTGGGAGGGGGTGGTTTCAATGCAAGCCTAAATTTTATATATATATTGTATACACAGGTAGGGAATTATTGTTAATGTGTATCTGTATTCTACAGTGTGTTTATGAACGTTGCATATTTTATTTTTCATGTATTTCATGTATTTGTTCTCAACACTTTTTATTCTTTATGCTCAATTAGTATTAAGTTCTAGATATTAATGTTTTTCTTGCCCGAAACGCATTGCGTAATAGTGGCTTTAGGCATTGTATGTACTAGCTCTATCTATATATCAATCCATTAATGTAACATCACTTGTATGTATATACCTTACCTGAATAAACATCTGAATCTGAATCTGAATCTGATGTAGAACAAGTGGAAGCATGTTCAGCTTCTTCACTAAAAAACGGGGTTATATTGTTCCTATAATGCTCGAGTTGGGAATACATAAACCCACCTACCCCAGCAGGGAAATGATGTTAGAGTAACGGTGATCCAATAATACATAAACCCACCTACCCCAGCAGGGAGATGATGTTAGAGTAACGGTGATCCAATATTATCAATGATAGTTCCAGTCTCAGTGGTTGAGAGCAACTGACTTGACGTATTAAGCATTACGTCAAGACTGTCGCTTTCAACCCATGTTGAAAGGGTTGACATTAACCACCTACTCGGTTAATGTCACTATTTGTTTGTTATAGTTAAAAACTTGTGTGATTAATACATGCAGTATTTAAAATTAACAAAGCAAAGCCAAAAAATCCTGCCACTTGATAAAGAATATACAACATTAAATAATAAAGAATTTGGAGTATTTATAATTATGACTTTTAGCTATAAAATAAGTGTTATATTGTATAATATAATATAAATTTGTCTTCTAATTATATAATTTATCCTCTTGCAGAATTGGTTATGGGGAGAGGAATCGACGTCGGAAGGCAGTCCTACAGCTCATCTCTCTTCAGAACCCTCAAGTGAAACGTTTGTTTATAACTCTCAGGATAAGTCTCAACAGCTTGATAATGATACAGAAGATAATTACGACTATGAAGGTGTTGAGCAAAGTGATAGTGAAATAGAAAGTGAGCTTTCCACAGGAAGCCCATCAAGTGATGATAGCCTAGACAGTCAGCCCTATGACAAAGTTGGCAATGCCAGCCATAGTGGCAAAAAATATAGCTTTAACTACACCTTTACCTACGGGAATGAAGGCAATGACAGCGGGCTCAGCTCTGACAGTGAAAGCAGTGACGTCAGCAAAAGATTTAGTGATAGAGACAGGGCAGATGGCCGTATCACTTACACTTATAACAGGAGATATAATGCAGAAGATCTCGATAACAGTGACAGACCCGGCACCTATAATGGCACTACTTATACCTTCAGAAATCGCTATGGCAGTGATGGTGGCCAAGGGGATATACAGGACGGGTATTATGGTGAGGGAAGCGGAGGAGGCCATATTAGCAGTAGCGGGGGGAGTTTTGAACAGAATGGCCAGTTTGGGGACCACACTTATGGGAGTGGATATGGAGACAGTTCTGGAGGTGGCAGTTCTGACGTAAGATACAGAGTTAATAGTGGAAGAAGACAGTTCGGGGTTGGTGGAAGAGTGAGGTATGGAGAAGGTGGAGCAGGACAATATGGAGGAGGTGGAGCAAGACAATATGGAGGAGGTGGTGCAGGGCAGTATGGAGGAGGTGGAGCAGGGCAGTATGGAGGAGATGGAAGAGAGGAGTATGGAGGAGGTGAATATGGTAATGAAGAGGACAGTCGTGGTGGAGGAGGATATGGAACACATAGTGCTGGGAGTGGTTATGGAGCCAGCTATGGAAGTGCTGGTGGGAGACTTGGAAGTGACAGTGAAAGAGAGGGGCGTGTAGATGTTGATGACCGATACGGAACCCGTCCTGGAGAAGAGCATGATAGAAGTGGTACTGGTGAAGAGTATGGAGGTGGGGCTGGTGACAGAGAAGGTTATGGAGGAGGTATAGCTGGCAGAAGAGAATATGTAGTTGGTGGTACCAGAGAAGGATACACAGGAGGTGAAGAAACTCGTGAAAGTGGCATTGAAGGTGAATATAGCGGTGGAACTGCTGGTAGAGGATATGTCAGTGGAACCTCTGGTGGAGGGTATGTCAGCGGAACCTCTAGTGGAGGGTATGTCAGCGGAACCTCTGGTGGAGGGTATGTCAGCGGAACCTCTGGTGGAGGGTATGTCAGCGGAACCACTGGTGGAGGATATGGCAGCAGAACCACTGGTGGAGGGTATGTCAGTGGAACAACTGGTAGTGGATATGACAGTGGAGCTACTGGTGGAGGATATGGCAGCAGAACTACTGGTGGAGGGTATGTCAGCGGAACCACTGGTGGGGGGTATGTCAGCGGAACCACTGGTGGAGGATATGGCAGTGGAACTGCTGATGGAAGATATGGCAGTGGATCTGCTGGTGGAGGATATGGCAGAGGCAGTGGAAGTGATGAAGGAGGTGCCTATGGTGCTGCAGGTGCTGATAGGTCCTCGCAGCCACAAGTGCAGCCCCGGCCTTTTCCAAGGCGCCCGGAACAAGTCCCCGAGTTAGAATGTGGTGGAGGAGACTGCAATAACAATGGTTGCAAATGCATAGGAGAGAAAGGCTCTAGAGTGAGTACCCATAATTTTACTCAATTATGTGATTTTACATTTTGATTTAGGATTTGTAGATTTATAAATTAAAATAATTTTTGATTTTTGAGTAAAATCATTAATCATACTTTAAAAAGTTATGTAAAATATACCCAGTTTGGAAGTTAACCTTTGATATATTGTACTGTACTGTATATCAGGTTTCTTTTAATTTAAATCAGTAAAATAAATAGAAAAAATAAGATTTTTGATGTCATTATCTTGGCATCTTGATCAATTTAGTTGTTTGAATTTACAGTATTTGTAATAAAAGTCAATTAAATGTACTATAATACACTCCTATAGTAAATATAATAATAAACAATATCACCAATCCATGAATTTATCATAGTAAAGTATTAATATAATTGTATTTTTGGCTGTTCTATTATACGATATACAGTATATCAATTATCACAACCAGCTACCATAGACATATTGCTTTGAAACATGAAATATTGCAACATATTGTTTTAACTTTGATATTGAGAAAGTACCGTCGTTGCAGGGATCTCCGGGGCTTCCTGGACCAACAGGAGAGAAGGGCCAGCAGGGTTTTCCCGGCATGGAGGGGCTGATGGGACCGAAGGGCAGCAAAGGAGAACACGGTCCTCAGGGGCCAACAGGGCCTAAGGGTGACCGAGTAAGCCTTGGCATTTATTTTAGTGGTTTGTTTTGTTTTAAGGATGCTAAGGAGTAGCTTTGGTTGTAATAGTAACAGAGTATTGTATTACTATTGTAATAATAATTTCAATAATCTTGTAAGTTCTCCATTACAGTACTGTATTTCTTTGAATATTCTGTATTGAAGGGATAAAATATTCCATTGAATATACAGTAATTAGCACAAGCAAGTATATTTTACGGGATATTGTGATCAGCATTAATAACAAGTATAGTGACTGATTTTGCCATCCACTTATTAAAGAAACAGAATTTTGGCATAGAATAATAAATTATTTCAGATTCATAAAATCCATGAAAGATTCTAATTTAATAAATATATTTAATAAATTCAGGAATGCTAATATAAACATTAGATTTAATGGTCAGGTACAGTACTGTACATACGAAAGTTAATACAGTAGTCCTTTGAAAATTATGCATAATTTAACGTATGTTATTGATTTATCCTCAGCATGAGTGAAATGCATTTGTTTTGTATGGATGAAGTAAATTTTTGGCCCCATGTATTACTTATTTTTATTTGTTTGTTTTTTCTATTTTATTATCTTTGGAACTTTTTTTTTTATTTTTTTTAAGAGATGTGAAATTTTTCTTTAAGAGTTATTAACATAGCAATATTTTTCAGGGTAAAATGGGTCTTAATGGCTTCCCCGGTATCAACGGAATTCCAGGTATCCCAGGCCCTCCAGGGCCCACAGGCAGACCAGGGCTGGACGGCTGCAATGGTACAGATGTATGTATAGTTATGGCACTCAACGACACCTTAAAGTTCTTGTAAAAAACTGGATTGAGGAATCCAGATTCGGTTTCTGGAATCCAGAATCCAGAAACCGGATTCACTGGGCAGAAAGTTCAATATACTGTACATCTTTTGGTTTGAAGCAATTGCTTTTACACGACAATAGGTTATAAAATTGACAAAGGTTTACGTGAAATTATGTAATTGGATATTACATATGTTATATACCTGATTACATAAAATTTCATGCATCTAATACAGATAGTCTTGGCACACATAACAAGATACACATTTAAATTGATATAAAATAACTGGACTCACTTCAACTTAACATATGCTGCACATTGACAGTGTATCAGTGCCCTATGCATGGTCTTGCCCAGTGGGAGTGTGGTATCTTTAGTTCTGCATCATTTTGACCAATTTTGAGGTTTAAATTCATTGTTGTCTGCACGAGCAACACTTGTACTTCATTGCAGCACATTGTACGTCATTGTCAATAAACTTTTATAATTCGGCATTCATTATCAGCATGATAGTAGCATACAGTACCTATATTATGCTTCATTTGGGCACTCTTTATATAACTTTGTTAGTGACTTAGAGTAGATTTAAAACATTTGATTGGCCAGTCCCAAGGCTTTAAATCATGAGTGTTATCTTAGAGGATTAATGTGGGGATATATCTTTTAGGTGATTTCAAATCTTTCTTTTGTACAGTATTAGTTTTTGTCTTAGTGTACAGCATCCAAGTAAATGTCCAAATTATTCATTAATTTAAATATTCATTCACATTTTAGGGTATTTGCCATGAACACATTTGCATGCGCTTTATTTTCTTTATGAAATTTTTTTAATTAAATTTAATGAATCTTTCAGGGCTCACCAGGCCTGCCAGGCATACCCGGGCCACCCGGCCCTCGAGGATTCCGTGGTCCTGAAGGCCAGAAAGGATTAAAGGGAGAACCAGCCATTGGACCGTGTACCACAGACAAAGGAGAGAAAGGAGAGCCGGGGCGTGATGGCAGACAGGGGCCCCAGGGACCTGCGGGTGTGCCTGGCCCCAAAGGCGAGACGGGATACCCAGGAGCAAGTGGATTGAAGGTAAAGAGATTGTAAAATCTCTTTATGTATGTACCTTACCTAAATAAAAATTATTATTATATTATTATTATAACAAGTTTTGTTTATGGCAGTTTTCTTGTAACTGTTTTGGAACATAAATATTTTGTTTCCAGTAAAGTATAAATGAATGGAAGTACATGACAAAAATTTAGTTTATATTTAAAAGCAAAAATATTTGGAATTTTTTGGGGGGAATTTCATTCTGATAAAGTCAGGGCTGAGAAGTTAAAAAACAAGGAAATTAATTAGATCAAATGGTGAATTTCTTTGAGGTGTGTTTTGGAAAAGAATATTGAAAACATTATGAAATAAAAATAAAATTACTATGATAAAGGATAAAGAAAAAAGGCTGACATTTTAAGTGAAATTTTAATATGAATTCAGGTGAGTTGGAAGTTTTTAGTGATGTCATATCTTATTTTATGATCCTTATAATAAAGATGAAACAAAAAGGAATATGAGACGAAGAAAATTGAATCAGTGGTACTCAATATTTATAGCTACCTTACCTTACCTTGAGGTTACCTTGAGATGATTTTGGGGGTTAGTGTCCCCGCGGCCCGGTCGTCAACCAGGCCTCCTCGTTTCTGGACTGGTCAACCAGGTTGTTGGACACGGCTGCTCGTAGCCTGATGTATGAGTCACAGCCTGGTTGATCAGGTATCCTTTGGAGGTGCTTGACAAGTTCTCTCCTGAACACTGTGAGGGGTCGCCAAGTTATGCCCAATACAGTATGTGTAGTGGAAGCTGGGCTTAAGAGCTTTGATAAATTTAAGAAATAATAGAAGAAGACAATATGTAGGTGATGGAAAGTAGATTTTCTGAAAGGAAGATGTATTAAGGCTTCTTGAGGAGGGATAGACAAGTTTAATACTTGTTAGATGAAAGAATTGTGAAAAAGAAATGTACAGATGCTCTGAATTATTTAAAAGAAAGATAGATAATATAAATCTTTCAAAGAAGACTTAATTTGTTGGAAAGGATATGAGAGAAAAACACAGGAGCTGTTCTTGACAAACTAACTGGATAAAAACTTTAAATACAGAGGAACCTTGGTATTTGAACAGCTACTAACTCGAACAATTCAGCACTCGAACAATTCAGCACTCAAACAATTCAGCACTCAAACAATTCAGCACTCGAACGCTGTGTTTGTGCTCGGTAGTTGACTGTTTGCTTGGCACTCAAACATAAACACACGTAACAGATAAATTAGTTTCCAAGAAGCTGTTGTTCGGTACCTATCTTAACTACTCAGTAAACTTTCTCGTGTTTTCTAAGATATTTTTTATATTCTTAGCATAAATAAGTCACCATGGTGCCTAAGAAAGTTAGTGATAAGAGCCAAATGAAAAGAAAATTAGTTAGGACCATGATAGAGATGAAAAAAGACCTCATTGCAAAATATTAAAGTGGTGCCCGTGTGTCTACTCTTGCTACCGAGTTTGGTATGCCCAAGTTGGACAAGTTTCTTGTAAGAATAGCATCCAGTGAGTCTCAAGATGGAAGTATAAAAAGATAGAAAAAGAGAAAGAACTCCAGAAGCACAATTACCTGAAGTGTTTATGGTAGAGAAACTTCCATGACAAACAATAACACCTCGCCTCCTCCTCACCAGCGGACGGCCTGTCTCGGTTCATTCCGCCGTCCACGGAGTGGACAGTTGACGCCGACTCATTCAGTTGGCTCTGCCGGACGTATGGGCTCCAAGAGGTGGATCTCTCCGCGTTGCCGTGGTCGAGGCATCTCCCTGTACATGTGGTGCCGTTCCCCGACTGTGAGGCTGCTGGGGTCAATGCCTTCAGGCAGGACTGGTCAAGTTGGGGTTACCTGTACCTCTTCCTCCCGGTTCCGCTGTTGCTCCAGGTCCTAGTTCACTTGGAGACTTACCAAGGGAGAATAGTTCTTCTGGCCCCTTGGTAGCCGGCCCAGCCTTGGTTTCAGGCGCAGCTTGCTCAGTGTCCGAATCCTGGGGTCTTTCCGTGGGTCTGCCTCGTTCGGCTGATCGGACCAGTCCGTTACATAGCTGGTTCAATCTTCTCCTCAAGTCTTTGCGTCTGGTCTTTCTGACGCGGGTCTATCACTATTTGTATGGTGAGCAGGTGACTTCATTGATGGTATCCCACCTGCGTGCTTCGTCTCGCAGCAGTATGAAGTTTCCTGGGGGTCCTTCCATTATTTCTTATCACTTCGTAGGTTTACTTCTGTCTCTGATAGGGTTGTCTTGTCCTTCCTTTCGTGGTTGTTCTAGGATTCGTAAGTAGGGGCAGTCGTAGGTTGAAGTGCCACTGTATGTTAATTCAATTAATAGAATTTATATAATATACACATTTTATTTAAATTTGATTACCTTATAATTCTTATTTGTATTAAAAGAATTTCTTTTGCAGGGAGAAAAGGGGTATCCTGGAAGCAAAGGAGACAAAGGTCCTATGGGTTTGACTGTGTTAGGTGTGCCAGGAGAAAAGGGTGAAAAGGGAGCTAAGGGTGATGCCAATAATTGTACAATACAGGATGTCTTACAACCAAATTGTACCTCCTTCACTATAGTGGAAATGGTGAGTTTACTTGTCTCACATTTTGATCAGATATGCATGTTACAGAAAATACATATTAATTTGTCTTTTTTCTTGGTCATGCAGAATGAGCAAAATACATAATAGAATTCTACGTTCTTCCATTCACTACATTCAATTTGGTTGGACCCTTTCTCCTTGTCCTTCACTATTTGCTGTAATTTTGCATATAAGGTGGCAGTTTTAACACTCGATTCACTTACATGGCAACTTGTCTTTACATTAACTGCCCGAAATGCTTTGCGTAATAGTGGCTTTAGGCATTTTATGTACTAGCTCTATCTATAAAGCCAACAAACTTTGTAAAATCTCTTTATGTATGTACCTTACCTAAATAAAAATTATTATTATTATTATTATTATTATTATTATTATTATTATTATTAATAGCATCATATAGTGGTGGAGGCCAAAACTGTCAGTAGTTTCAAAGTGTCATATGACAAAGAGTACCGGGAAGATGGGACACCACAAGCATCGCTCTCATCCTGTAACTACACTTACGTAATTATATTTGCTAAATACTGTACAGGACAAGAATACAAATTCAATGCTTTTATAAAATATAAAAGTATTGGAAATGGATGTTTCCCCTGATCTAATGGGAGTTGGTAAGATTTACGGCAGCAGGTTTAATGATAATCAAAATGACTTTAGTTTTGATACATTTTCAATTGGTAAATTAAGAAATCTTCAGAGCTTTAAAGTAAGAAAAAATTCGTAACTTAAGAAAACTTTCTGAATGCCACAACTAGAACATAGCAAGTAGGACAAAAGGAAATAAATATTTTTTTTTTTACCTTTAGTCAATACTTAAAAATTTCTCCATCAATCAGTGCCTCATGCAACAATTGCAGTGTAAATTATGTCTCATGTATTGTTCTGTATTTATGTTTTATACACTACTGTTTTCTTTCATTTACTAAATCATTATATTTTATCATTTTGTTTTGTCCACTTATGTTATTCCTCGGTGCAGAATGGTTCTTCATTATACGCTACAGTTCGGTACTGTATGATTTTGATTACAGCTCATGTGTAGTAAATGTCTGTGTAACACTTGGTAACACTAGTATTTTTTAACACTTGCTTAAATATTCAAAGTAATATGAACTGAAATACAGTATTGTATAACAATGGTGGTTTACACTCTGAACCAATGGTACATTTTCAAGGAAATGCTAAACAGAGAAAACTTATTAACTAATGCTGCCACCATCATGTCTTAATGAGATATTAAAACATACACAGCAATAATACAGGAACCACTGTTGTACTGAGAGAATTCTTCTTTTGATGTAATCCCTTAGTGACTGTATGTTAGACAGTCTGATTCTGGAGAATTTGGCAGGTTCAATGGCCTTGATGACAAACACGGGAGATGACAAAAGGGAAAACCAAGTGACACATGCAGATATAAATTTAACAAGAGTTTATTAAGCCAACATTATGATTTCCACAACAGTATTCTAAGTCCCTACTATCTAGAAAATAGCAAATTCTTTACTATCCTACACTGGCAAATGTTAAGTAATTTAGACACGGAATAATACCTTCAGAAATCACACATTGCCTATAACTACTGCCTCTCGACCCGGTGGATTTCACTCTGTCTCCGGACCATGGATGACCGGTCCGGCTCCTGTCATTTAATGGTCACTCTGTCTTAATCTCCCACACATGGGCATTTTATATACCCCCAAAGCTGACCCTAGATCAGCTGGTTTGGGGGGGGGGGAGCTGTTTCTAACCTACAAGTGAGAGGTTTGTATGGGTGGTCTGTGCCCCACGTGCTATACACCCAAGAATTTTTTTAATTAAAATTGTTTGACAACTATCTTGCACCTCTCAAAGAGGGGGAGATTAATTATGTTCCCATCAAGATCATTTGCACAACCAAAACAACTCAATTCTGCAGGTGGCTGACCTCTGACCTGGCATAAGGGTAGGTCTCTGGGTGTTACAGCTGTTTAGATGATTTGTAACCTTTGGTCTTCATACAGTAATTAATTACATAGCTGGTATATTTAGATATGTAGTACAGTATTAAAGAAAAATATAATTCTTTGTAGGGTGAGAAAGGTAACCAAGGACTACCAGGATCTGAGGGGCAGAAGGGCAGCAAGGGTGACCGAGGTGCCCAGGGTTACCCAGGTCCTCGAGGGCCATCAGGAGAGAAAGGTCTTCCAGGTTACCCAGGACCACCGGTAAGTATCTGGGTGCTATTACAACTTTTTCTGCATATTCTTTGGGTGTGCTAAGTTGTGTGTTTTGCAAGACTCCAAAACAGAGTTATACTCTAAATGATTGAATGATTAGTTGACTAGGATGATTACTTATTATTACTAACACTTGAAATAATGTCAGTCCAATTTTAATCTTACCCAAACTAACATCAATTAAAGCAGCCAAACCAAACTCATCTTTGTAGTTTCTGAGGTAATTATTGTAATCATTGCAAACAATCATTTCAATCATTCAATCTTTTCTATCTTCAATTTAGTAAGACCCCCTAGACTTACCTTCCCAATTTCTTGGCAGAGTTGTGCGGACTCAGTTCTGCACTGCCAAGCATGTCACCACAAGCCAAATACAATATCAAAGAAATACAAAAAAAATTATCATTAGTCTTCATCTCCCATTCTTTTGATGATGCATTATGGGTGGTCAACCTTGCCTCTGCAATGATCTATTCTACAGAAGAAAAATTATAATGTGGCCTCCCCCTTCTTAGAGAGTACTGTAGCTATCAAAGGCATCTGTAGCCCGACAAGTAAGAACACTGGAAATGTGGTCTGATTTTAAACGTGAATAGTATAAAAGGCATTTCCTTTTTTCCAAATGAGTTTATCTTAAACTAAAATTTTTTTTTTTTTTTTAGCAAAAACTTGTATTGTCAGATGATGATTCTAAATATAAATTTGTATGTATGTATGTACATATACATACAATTTGTATGTAGTGTATGTCATACGTAATAGCCAGAACATACTACTTGGCCCAGTCTGTAAGCCCCAATTTGACTAACAAGCAGAGTGATTTTTGTTATTTTCACAATTTTGTTAAAATTGGTTTGTTTGAATTAATATTATATTAAGAACTTGAATTACTAACTTAGCTATGTTTGGTCAGGTTAAGATAGCTTAGGTTAGGTTAGAAATATTAGGTTTGGTCATACTGTATTTCTATGTTAGTTTGAACTCAAATTAAAAAATAAAAACATATAATATAATGGAAAGCTTTAGCTATCCATAAGAACAAAGTTAGAAAAATAGATAATGTCAGGAAAACTTGGCTTGTTATACTTATTTCAGAGGTAAAGTTGCCCACTAAACAGTGTATGGCATTGGAAAATTAAAATGCAGAGGAACCTCCAGTGATGAGTAGCCTCATCTACGAGCATTTCAGGTAATGAGCAAACCACTCGCAGAAAATTTGTCTCGAGTGATGAGCTTTAGCTCGGTTAACGAGAAAACCCTGTGGTGCTTCCTAGCGTTCCCGCTGGTTCCCTTGGACACCTCCAACGAGTGGTGTTGTTTTGCAAAACAAGCGTTTCACATGACGAGCTCGGTGCCAGAATGGCTTAAATTCGTTAACCGAGGCACCACTGTATATGTTTGAGTTCAAAATATAGCTCCAAAGATGGTTCTTGATTGATTGGAGATCAAAGATGTCTGGCAAAAGACAAACATTAAGGTTAAGAAGAACACATTTAGCTGTATCACATAGAACCTACCCCTCTGTTCTCTTTACACCCAGATTTTAACCAAAAGATGGGCTTGTCTTGTCTTATTTTAATTTTTGCTCAGAAAAATTTGTTTCAACAGGACTGGTTTGAAAGTTTGTGTTTAAAATAAACGGAGAAACTAGTTAGAAATCAATTACTAACACACTTGTAGCTAATACATTATCATACAAATTATAGTACAGTATTATGATTCTTTGACATGCAGGCAATTTTATTAATTGAAATTTGTCTAAGGTTGCTTTGTAGACCAAATA
Source organism: Procambarus clarkii (assembly GCF_040958095.1). Lineage (NCBI taxonomy): Eukaryota > Metazoa > Arthropoda > Malacostraca > Decapoda > Cambaridae > Procambarus > Procambarus clarkii. The sequence goes on along the minus strand of NC_091199.1, from coordinate 9,142,453 downwards.
TCATATGGTAGGGAAGTATTTACTCAACATATGATATTACAAAGCAACTCAGAGATACTAAGTGATAAAATATGTATTTAAAATTTGTAAGGGAATTGTAATGATAAAAAAAAAACACGCAGGGACGAGAGGGTGTTGCTGGTCCTCCAGGACCGAATGGATATAAGGGTGACCGAGGTCCTGATGGATTGGACGGCTTGCCTGGTTTGAAAGGAGATAAAGGTGACAGTGGTTACGGTGGCCGGGATGGTGCGAAGGGTGACCGTGGACCTCCAGGACCCTCTGTGGTTAGTATTTTTCATTACATTACCATTACACTGTGGTTAGTATTTTTCATTACATTACCATTACACTGTGGTTAGTATTTTTCATTTCATTACCATTACACTGTGGTTAGTATTTTTCATTACATTACCATTACACTGTGGTTAGTATTTTTCATTACATTACCATTAGATTGTGGTTAGTATTATTCATTTCATTACCATTACACTGTGGTTAGTATTTTTCATTACATTACCATTACACTGTGGTTAGTATTTTTCATTACATTACCATTAGATTGTGGTTAGTATTATTCATTTCATTACCATTACACTGTGGTTAGTATTTTTCATTACATTACCATTACATTGTGGTTAGTATTTTTCATTTCATTACCATTACATTGTGGTTAGTATTATTCATTTCATTACTATTACACTGTGGTTAGTATTTTTCATTTCATTACCATTACACTGTGGTTAGTATTTTTCATTACATTACCATTACACTGTGGTTAGTATTTTTCATTACATTACCATTACATCGTGGTTAATATTTTTCATCACATTACCACATTAGTATTTTTCATCACATTGGTTTGGTAACCAATAAGCTACATTGCAGATTCTTGTAAATAAGTCTTGTTACTGTATTTAATTGATCAAAAGTTGAATTATTGGAAGCCAGTAGAATTGAAAACCTTCAAATGATTGGTATTGTATCAGAATTAAAGCTATGACTGTTATAGGCTTTGAGAAAATTGCTATTGTGCTCTTAAGTTTTAAAATGTATAATAATTGTTTCAATATTGAAAAGGACTTTAAAAAGTAATAAATGTGAAAGAATAACACATTCAAAACAAGTGCGTAGAATTACTGTATTAAAAATTAATGAAAGAAAATCTGAATTGCTTAGATATTTCTCAAGTCTTTTGTGTTAATTTTGGTAAAAAGATCGTTAGTTTCTGATAGCATTGTTAAGACACTCATGTTATATTTTTATTATTATTATTATTATTATCATTATTATTATTATTATTTTTATTTTTATTATTATTCATTTAAGTGATGGTAATGTCTTCTCACAGACATGATAATATAGGATAAAAACCCACATGTGTGTATTTGTGAAATTTATGTAAGGAATTTACACCAAGTCTTTCGCATTCTCCTGAGTGCTTCGTCAAGGTCTGAGTGTGTGATTAGGGCGAGACTTACATCTCGACGACTAATGAGTCTAATTCCCATTAGTCGTTGAGATGTAAGTCTCGTCCTAATCACACACTCAGACTTTGGCAAAGCACTCAGGAGATTGCAAAAGACTTGGGTATAAATTCTTTACATAAATTTTACAAATTCACACGTGTGGGTTTTTATCATATATTATTGATTTTCTCATTGCTACATCATGTTAATGGGATTTCCTTGTGCATTTGAAAAGAGGTATTGAAGGTAGAATTCCCAAACTACAAAGCCAAAATGCATTGGGGGGGAGGGTGGGAGGGAATTGTGTGAAACCCTGATTAGGCTTCAGTGGAAGTCTCAAGAATCCTCGAGGATCCAGATAAATCCCAGGTTGCAATTATTTTACCATGTTGTGGTGTAGTGGTCTAAGGTGTGTGCTTGGGAGTACACAGAGCATAGGTTCGAACCCTCCTCACGGCTCCTACTGATTTTCTCATTATTATTATTATTATTATTATTATTATTATTATTATTATTATTATTAATAATAATAATAATAATAATAATAATAATAATAATAATAATAATAATAATAATAATATCATTGTAAATGTAAGTTATTTAGGATCAACGGTAAAGGAAATGGTGCATTCTTTAAATTTTTTATCACTCTTGTTTTTTAATTTTTTTCTATCATAAAATTGTGACTGTTGTAGGGCGGGGAGCCGGGACCTCAAGGGCCACCAGGTCTACGAGGCTTGCCAGGACCCAAGGGAAGGGATGGCATTGATGGAATTCCAGGACCACGGGGTCCTCAAGGTGCACCTGGGGGTCCAGGACAGCCTGGTAACACCGGAAGAGAAGGACTTCCAGGAAAGAAAGGAGATAAGGGAGATGCGGGGCTTCCAGGTACGTGATACAGTTCATGTATCTGTTCGTGTAGATATGTTGTATGTTAAGTTTAATATATGTCATTCTCTTTGTCTGTCTGTCTCCTTCTCCATGTCTAATGTTCTACTGGTCATTTAGGTTTAGATTTGAATACGTTATTCTTGTAGTTATACATGAAGCTTGATTTTTACTAATGTCTTAACTTATTTCTCTTAAAAAACCTTATAAGTCAATATAAATTTCCATCTCCTGCTAGTGAGAGATAAGAATGTGGTGACCAGACCACACACTAGAATGTGAAGGGACGACGACGTTTCGGTCCGTCCTGGACCATTCTCAAGTCGATTGTGAGACAATCGACTCGATTCGGTCCAGGACGGACCGAAACGTCGTCGTCCCTTCACATTCTAGTGTGTGGTCTGGTCATCATACTTTAGCCACGTTATTGTGACTCATCGCCTGCATAAGAATGTGGTGCACTGTAGTATTTGTAATTCCTGCAACACTACCAAAATAATGTGTGTGTTGAGATGTACACACCTCACTGCAGTCTAAGATTAAGCTTTTTTGTGTCGGGTTACTTTTATGCAGTTTCACATATGGAAATTTAGGGCAACAATGATCAAGAACTTCACTCATCATATTTTGAATGTTAACTAGCCACTTATGTTTTAAAATATAAACCAACAATTTTCCATGTTTTGAATGTAAACTAGCCACATGCCTTTGTTTGATTGTATACCCGCTCTAGATAAGCAGTTCATATAGTGTTGTCTAGCAGCAGGTTAAAGGGCTTCCACAAAATGATCCAAACCAGCCCAGAGTAGTTCCAAATTAGAGACGTAATGCCCAAGTCAAACTACAGAATGTACTGTATGAAATGTTATGCATGTAGTTGATAAGTCCAAAAGGCAAATTTAACTTAATTTGTTTACGTATTTTAATAATTAAAGATCATTGTCATCTTTCAGATGTCTTGACTGGGACTCATAAGGAGGGAATTTACTGAGATTGCATGCAAGAGGGATATCATTGAGCAAATTTGTGGAAATTTGCATAAGCTATGGCTTCTAATGCCTAATTTTTAGTCCTTTTATCATAATAATAATTATAATGGTTATTGTTATTTATGGAAGAGTACTCCCTACCATTTTGAACTGGTCAGTACAGCGGAGGCCTTGCTTCTTGCAGGTCTGCACTCATTATCCTATGTTCCAAGTGGTTGTACACCATTTCATCCCTCCATCATATCCCAGTTCCTTGTCCCCATGTCTCTTCCAAATTTGATATAGTCATACTGGCTTAGAACTTTCTTTTCATAATTACCGTACCTTATGCAAGAGTACACACATAGGGTACATGAAGAGTGGAGAATTGTTAGAAAAGACATGTATAATACTTAGAGAACTAATACATAGTGTGTATTTATGGGAGAAGTGGAAATTTTATAATTGCTTTTTCATAACTAGGGTTTTAGCCGAGTGCATATTGTGAGCTTTGAACAGTAGCCATGTTTCTTGAATGCAGCTATGGATTACCTAATGTATATTAATCTCAATCTATAGGCCAAGAAGGACCCCAAGGACCACCGGGTCTGCCTGGTGAGCGTGGTTTATCAGGACTTCCGGGCCCAAAGGGAAACAAATGTTTCTCCATTCCTGTAAGTTCATCAATAAAACCTTGGCGAGCTCAGGGCATCAGATATGTGCACTTTAATATGTTATATTTGTTTAAAAGTATTTTCATCTCTATTTTGACCAAAAGAGCAGGATTAGTCCAATATCAGGTTATTTTCAACCATTGTATACACTTTGTCATGCCCACCAGTCAGTCACCTTATTGACTGTCAACTGTCACCACCAGTTGACTCTCAGTCAACTCTATGACTGCTTGTCAGTCACTTAATGAAGACACGAGTGAAGCATCTGAAATAGAGAAAGGACTGGATGAAAGTTTACAGGGCTACATACTGTACATAAGGTGCCTTGGGAGAGAATGAGCAAAAGCAATAAAGAAGAATGTTCTGTACATGGGATGAATGGAAGTAAAAAAAGGTGAATGTAGAAAGTAATGTATAAACAACAGAGTGAGTAATATATATATGTATATGTAGTCATGTGTGTATATCACGAAAATAAACACGTGATTAAAAATGTGACAATGTCAGACCACGGAGGAAAAATGAAACAGGAATTTCCTTAAGTACTTTTGTATATTAATACATCTTCAGAAGGAGTGAAGATGTATTTATACACTCCTTCTGAAGATGTATTAATATACGAAAGTACTTAAGGAAATTCCTGTTTCATTTTTCCTCCGTGGTCTGACATTGTCATATGTAGTCATATAAGATTAGAAGTGCTCAGAGGAACCTCTCCACTTGTGACTCTTAATAGATGGTTGGTAATGCTGTGTTTATCTGAGAGTCACTAACACTAGTGGTTCTCAGGTGGTTTAAATGGTTGGTAATGCTGTGTTGTTTACATGGTTGGTAATGCTGTGTTGTTTACATGGTTGGCAATGCTGTGTTGTTTACATGGTTGGTAATTCTGTGTTGTTTACATGGTTGGTAATGCTGTGTTGTTTACATGGTTGGTAATGCTGTGTTGGATGCAGATAGATCATTATCATGAGTTTATCCCACCCTCATCCTCAGGGAGAAAACGGACGTGATGGAACACCTGGACGAGATGGGATTCCAGGTTCCCGTGGCCCAGTGGGTCCCGAAGGTCCTCGGGGTATTCCTGGTGACAGTATAAATGGTATCCCTGGAACTCCCGGAGAGCCAGGACTTGTTGGCCCACCTGGTATACCGGGTAATCCTGGCCTAGATGGTATTTCTGGTAAGTGAAGATTACAGGCACGGTGTTCGGAAGATCTGGGATTTTTTTAGCTGCAGACCTTATTTTATAGATGAAATTACCACACTGACAATTAATACTACTGAGTTGTTAATATTTTTGTTTGTTTGAGTACCTGCCAGCAATTGCAGTGTACAACTATTTAAAAATATTTTTGTGTTTGTACCTGTGTAGTAAGTGCTATTTTCAAATTACTTATGCCTTCAGAGTAGAGAAATGAGTATTATTTCTCCCAAACTTTGCTTTGATTTTTTCTTTTGACAGCTTAGGGAAGACATCTTGAAGGTTACTTGAAAGATATTAACTCCTCATCCAGGGAAAAAGATTAAGATAATTATCAGAAGAAAGCACTAAGCCATTTCGGCTACATAGGGGGTCTATGAAGGGAATAATAATAACCGTTTCTCTACTTTGGGAGACACAAGCATTTAGAAAATGACACATACTATCCTGGGACACAAATTGTTTTGCACAGTGTTAAATATATTGTATACTGTATACCCTGTACTTGTCTCTACTGTTCTGTGTTTTGAATAATTTTTTAGTAAATCCCTTTACAAAGCTGCTTTAAATTTATCAATTTTACAGTATTGTATTAATTCTTTCACTATTTTGAAATCTTTCACTATATTTGGAAATCTTTCACTATATTTGGAAATCTTTCACTATATTCTTTTGCCTCATTTTATTATATTTGTTGTCTATATTGTTATAGGTCTACTTCTGTTGCTTTGATGATTAGAGTACATAACCAACCTTTATTATTGTGTTAGGAGACATCAGAGGAATAAATACGCTAAAATTTGTAGACAGAAAAAAAAAAAAAATATGATCACTACATATAAAATGATGACAGGAACTGAGAAGATTGATGACAATGCAACATTTATAACAATGCAACTTTGATGGCAACTCAACAGTGAAGACAATGCAACAGTGATGACAATGCAAGTTGATGACGATGCGACATTGATGACAATGTGACATTGATGACAATGCAACATTGAGAACACGAGGTCATAAATTAAAATGATAAAAACAAAGGTGCTCAAACTTCGTAATAACTGTAATTATCTTTTTGAAATGGCACATCAGTAGATGGGTGGGATAATAAGTTATATGATAGGGTGGTGTATACCAAAATCATTGAAAGCTACAAAACTTGTTATGACAGTTTAGAGGGAAGAAAAAGGTAAACCTCGAGTCTAGCTCCCATCCTATAACTACACTTAGGTAATTATACACGAGACATTATACCCACATACCCACACTGGTATATACACTAAGGTATACACAGATGCTGGGGGGATTTTCTCATGCTTAAGATTACAAGCACAAATCTTGCAGGCCGTGACGGGGCAAAGGGCGACAGAGGGCTGGACTGTGAATGTGGTCAGTGTGAGAAAGGCGAGAAAGGCCATCCTGGGCCTGAAGGATTACCTGGGATTCAAGGGCCTCGAGGACCGCCAGGGCCAATTGGGTACCCAGGAGAGAGGGGCCAGGATGGACAGTCAGGAGTTCCAGGTCTGCCTGGCAAGGAGGTCAGTGATGATGGTACCTGTTAATTCATATTTGTTTCAGAAGTCAAGGAATATCACGAGTTAAATATCTGAATATAACTGCTGTACACTGGGTAAGCCAATATTCATAAGCCTGAAACCAGCAGCTCTATTATAATACAACTATACATGAATATCATTTTGTTAAATGTGTACAGTGCTGTATTTACTGTTCTACAACAGCTAGACATGCAGTACCATAAAATATATCATTATTTCCATTCAATTTTGCCAATATTACACTGTGTATGCTTTTGCACTAATTATAAATTGTTTTAATTTATTTCTTTATGATAAAATAGCTTGGAATTGTTTATGTAGTAGAATTTGCACAGGGAAGATTATGTGTATAGGGAAAATGTTCAGTGTAGATGATGTTTACCTTGGCAAAGCCCAGGTGACAATCATGTACGGTATAAGTGAAGATGTTCACCTAGGCAAAAGTGCAAAAATAAAAGGTGATGATGTTCACCTAGGCAAAAGTGCAAAAAATAAAAAAAAAATAAAATATATATATATATATATATATATATATATATATATATATATATATATATATATATATATATATATATATATATATATATATATATATATATATATATATATATATATATATATATATATTTATTTATTCTAAATCATTGAGTATTTCTGTTTTTTTGGTATAGGGCCTTCCAGGCACACCAGGGTTACCAGGAGGAAAAGGTGATAAGGGTGAAGCAGCATACGCCCTGCCAGGCCCTCCAGGTACAAAGGGTGAACCAGGCCGACTAGGTCTTCCAGGTATTCCTGGATTGAAAGGAGAGCCTGGTTTCCCAGGGAGACCTGGCTTACAGGGTCTACCAGGTTTCAAGGGAGAACCAGGACTAAGAGGTAAGAAAGAACTAATTGCCTTCATACAAAATAGGACTCAAAATGGTTTTAATTTAGGGCTTTGACAATTACTATTTTTTAAATTCAATTAACTTTCTTTTCTTCTTTTATAAATGATATACTATACCATGTATTTGCATTATTTCTTATAATTTTCTGCCGAATATAGTACAGTATATTCTTATTCTAAGTAATGCCATTATTTACAGTCTTATTTTTGGCTCGGTACATCATAGAACTTTCCACAGCTACTGTGCTAAGTGTTTCTCTTTGACTCGAGCTCCTAGGTTTAATGGTGGGTTGATAAATTTAATTCTGCAATAATTAACATGTTAACTCCTGTAAATTTGCCCTCAAGATCAGACAGTTGACAACTATCAACTGTTGATAACTGTCAACTACTCAGGTTGAGCAATCATGACAGATTGTCCCAGTATATAATCTCATTTGCAAACATGCATACCACATGGCATGGCAGTAGTTGCTTAGGCTAATCTAGTATCCACCAGAAGTCAAAATCCATTGGTTATTGCTATAACGGAATTTACTATGTAAATACAACACCAAATATTCAGAGGTGTACAATGGAGTCGCCCTCAAACAGAGCCACTCCAACAGATATCTCTCTACATTGGATAGTTTAAAATTGTTTAGTTATGTGTCTGACAAACATGGCAAAGGATGTTTACACTACTTGAGGAACATTGCTTCAATTCAAGATACAGCGGGATAAAATCATCAGGAGAATTGGTGTGGTACTTTTGACAAGCCACTGGCTTCCTGTCCTCATCAAGGTCACTAATAGGCCCTCAGGTAAATTCCAATAAATTTATCAAATTAATCCCTACACTGAAGTGTCAGAGAATGTTCCCATAAAAAAAATATAATTGAGAATGCCAACTTTCATCACTTCCATACCTCATATTGCTATACCTGCAGCAATGAAATGCAAGAGAAGCCCTGAAGATGTGTCCAGGTATGATACCTAAGTCACACATGACTCTGAGGAATATGTATAAAGATACACAGAACCTGTAATTTATGCTCCAGGCTAAGGCAGCAGAGAACCATGAAATAATGATACACTCACTTCTGATTACTGCTAAATGTAAAGAAGCTCTCAAAACACAAAGAAAATACAGAAAAAACTTTAAACACACAGAGATAGAAGATAGGCAAGTATGGATTTACTACTCTAAGAAACTATTTCAATAATGAACAAGTCACTTAGCTTAAATCTGGTCATCTACCTACCATCTTATACAACTGACAGCAGATGAGCCATCCTGTAGTTTGGTAAGCCACTTCCTGGCAATTTCAGGGTTACCAAAGTGGACTTGATATGATATGAGCTGTCTATGGATCCCTTTAGCTGGAGGAATTCCTCAGTGCTTCATACTTTACCAGAATGACTGGGGTGCTTCAGAGGCTTCCTGTGGTATTGGTACCTTATGTCATCTTGCCTAATGGAAAGATTTGCTCATCAATTGACAGCAAAATTTTACCTTATGGGACAACCAAGTGGGATATCTCAGGAATACATTGTTTTGTATTATTTACCTAAGACTAGGAAATATCTAAACATAATTTAAAACACTGGAAAAGTCTACTGAACTGATTTGGCCCATTCCTAGGTAAACCATTGGAGAGAGATTTCACTTTATACTCTAATTATAACACGTCATAAGGAAAGCCATCATTTATATCAAATTAATATAATAATTATATTTAATCAAATGTAATCATAACTTGAAATTTAATTAATTAAACAATATTTTGCAGACTTTAAAAAAATTGTAAATATATTTTGCAAAAATATTGATAGAGAATTATGTTTGAGTGTTCTCAGAGGTTGTCTTAATCCTCCCAAGTGGGACAAATTACCATATAAAAAAATTCTGTGTGCATATTTAGCTGAAGTTGATGAGTGGCTGCATCTTATTTTTCTTGTATATAAGTAAATTAAAATTATGTTTGAAATGAAAGCATATGTACTTTGACAAGTGTGAGAAGAGGTTGATGTATTTGTTAAAGCTGGAAGGAACCTACAAATTATGAACGATGCATTGTACAAAACAGTAAGGGTTGATATATTGGATATACTATACTATTAGACACAATTTTATGAATTACAACTAGTACTGTTCATTTAATGTATAACCTTTAATCACACAGGCCTGGATGGAATAGACGGCACACCGGGTCCGAAAGGAGAGACAGGAGTTTGTATAAAGGGTGAAGTTGGCGAGCCTGGACGAAATGGTACAAAAGGTGAACGTGGAAAACCTGGTACAGATGGTGAATCCGCCACGGCAGATCAGCTTTGCAAAGACGGAAAAGGTCCTCAAGGTTATAAGGGTGAAGTGGGACCTGAAGGGCCACCTGGCGATAAAGGAGATGAGGGTCTTCTGGTGAGATAAACCAAAGTTTATACAGTATTGCTAATGAAGATAGGTCATATCACTGTGGCAATTCTCTATTCTTTATTCCCATAGATATTTCCAATATGCTTAATCCAGGCTCTCATGACTTATCCCCATTGTGACAGATATTTGCAAGTGGTCCTCTCATGTATTTAGGAAAGGGAGACAATGGAGAGTCTAAATCCCCTCACCTCAAAGTGGACCGGTTTGCGGTTTGCTATAGTACAAAGGAAGGAATCACAACTTCCAAATGCTTGAATTTACATGAGGGCCACTATTTCATTAGTGGCCCTCAGGTGCATTTACCTGAAGGCCACTAAATTCAAAACTGATGAATACATTCACCAGAAATTACCTGGGTGTAGTCACAGTATGAGAGTTACACTCAAAGAGTTCCCAGCACTCTTTGTCACCAGTGTTGAATGTAATGAAACACCAATTTTTGGATGATCCCCAGTGGCTCCCTGACATACTTCCCTACCTTCAGGTCATCAGGGGAAGGGGGGGGGGGGAGTTCTCACATCTTTAATAGACTCGAGGGCACTGTCACTGGTTGACTGCGAGCTACCTTCCCCGTCCCCCCAGAGGAAAGGTGGATGTGGGCAAATGAGTTGGTGCTAGTTTTGAAACTTTCCTATTGTCTGTTCACATTGTTGGAGTTCTTTTTGCAGTTTCAGTTGGTACTAGTTTTGAAACTTTTCTATTGTCTGTTCACATTGTTGGAGTTCTTTTTGCAGTTCCAGTTGGTGCTAGTTTTGAAACTTTTCTGTTGTCTGTTCACATTGTTGAAGTTCTTTTTGCAGTTCCAGTTGGTGCTAGTTTTGAAACTTTTCTATTGTCTGTTCACATTGTTGGAGTTCTTTTTGCAGTTCCAGTTGGTGCTAGTTTTGAAACTTTTCTGTTGTCTGTTCACATTGTTGAAGTTCTTTTTGCAGTTCCTGAGGCTTTAGTCTCTTCTACAGCCTGCTTTGGTTTGTTTTGTTTTGCTGTCTTTCTTGTTGCTTTTCCTGGTGGTAGCATAAATAAATCAATAAATACTAATGCTCACTGCATCTCTATGAGAGTGTGCAGGTTCTGGCTCTTGATTCCCTGTAGGCCATATAGAACTCTGCGACTGATGCAGCCCAGTAGAAGGTACACTCTCAGTGATAGTATCGTCAGGGAACCACCGGGACTCATCCAGAATTTGGTGTTTCATTACATTCAAAGCTAGTTTCCTTCTCTCTCTTCCAGGTTTTGCATATTTAGTGCCTCTAACCTATTCTTAAAGCACATATTTTATAGTGTCAGAAGCCATTATCATATCTTTGCCCTCACTTTTTAGTTTACTGATGTGGTTAAGTTATGGATAATTGCTGCATATTCGAATGTTCCATCATGATGGGGATAAAAAGTATGAGAGCTTGGTGGGTAAGAAGAGTCCAGCGTTAGCTCTGGGAGCATCCAAGAATCATGCTTAAAAAGGGGTTATTCACTGTGGCCAACATACCATTTATTGTTAGATTAGGGATACATACTTTGTCACAGGTAATTCCAGATAACGAGTCATAACTGCCACACTTTCTGCAAGAGCTTCCTTCAGTAGCTGCCAGAGCTTAAGTGCAGATACTGCCAGAATTGAACCCATCCCGGTCAGGGATGGGTTCGACCGGCTCCCGTCAGGTTCGACCGGCTCCCGTCAGGAACTCCCATCGGTTCGACCGGCTCCCTGATGGGAGCCGGTCGGCCGAGCGAACAGCACGCTGGACTTCTGATCCTGTGGTCCCGGGTTCGATCCCGGGCGCCGGCGAGAAACAATGGGTAGAGTTTCTTTCACCCTATGTTCCTGTTACCTAGCAGTAAAATAGGTACCTGGGTGTTAGTCAGCTGTCACGGGTTGCTTCCTGGGGGTGGAGGCCTGGTCGAGGACTGGGCCGCGGGGACACTAAAGCCCCGAAATCATCTCAAGATAACCTCAAGAAGATCCCACCAGGTTTCTTGAGACTTTCCTTCCCATGCTTACTGCAAGCCGTGTTCCGACTCTGGTCACTCGTGCTATAGTGACAACACTCATGTCTGTGTTCTTTACACCAGCCTGTGATCATTACACAGATCTGTGATCATTACACTGATCTGTGATCATTACACAGATCTGTGATCATTACGCTGATCTGTGATCATTATGCTGATCTGTGATCATTACACTGATCTGTGATCATTACATTGATCTGTAATAATTACATTGATCTGTGATCATTATATTGATCTGTGATCATTACACTGATCTGTGATCATTACATTGATCTGTAATAATTACATTGATCTGTGATCATTATATTGATCTATGATCATTACACTGATCTGTGATCATTACACTGATCTGTGATCATTACACTGATCTGTGATCATTACACTGATCTGTGATCATTACACTGATCGGTGATCATTACACTGATCTGTGATCATTACACTGATCTGTGATCATTACACTGATCTGTGATCATTACACTGATCTGTGATCATTTTATCTAACTGCTGTGATAATCATTGGACTTATTATCATTCTCCTTTGTGTGAACAAAGCATGTCTAATTAGTATTGTATGGAAAAAACAGCATTGAATGTAATGAAACGTCATTTTCTGGGTCAGTCCCAGAGACCCCAGAGCTATACCAGGCTGATATGCATATACTTATATTCGACAGTGGCATCAGTCAATTCGATTGAACTTCTGGGCCTACCAGGGACCAAGAGCCAGAACATGATCCCCCTCAGAGAGTCACGAGGAGCAATGATCTATAGAAACCCTCATGTGGTTGGAAGCATTTTATGTCTGCCATCGACCAGGTCAGGTACTCGGAAAGGTAAGCGCCCCAAAACAGAATCCACCTGGTTAAAATTGCTACCAAAAACCGAACTGTCAACCAGAACTCCACAATCTGAAAACAAGCAAACAAGCAAGACGTCACAACCACCCCATGCCGCTGTCTGTGCAGCTTCTCCCTCTCCAGGAGGGGGTAAGGGAACCCCCAGATCCCTCGTGCAAGGTTCCCGGAAAGCCTCCGAGTCTTACCCAGAAAATGACTTTTCATTACATTCAATGCTGGTTTTCTGTGGAGAGCCCCTCCAGCTCCTAGGAGCTACCTAACCACAGAAAAAGTAAAGAAGGACTTACCTTTGGAGGAGGCCGCCACTTGCATCTCATCTCAAAGTTAAGAGAACTGGCAGCAGCCTTGACCCAAAGCGACACACACCCAATTAGGGCCAGGAACATTAACGAGGTAACGAGTGGCTTGCCCTGTTCGACCTCCAAAATTCTCATGCCTGAATGTTAGCCCAAGACACATTACCAAAAACGGCAGCAAAGCAGCAAATTTGCGAACATCGTGGGCACGAAGATAGACCGCAGGCTGGTTGGACTGAAATAACCCTACGGACGACCTGGGAGACCCAAGACCTGGAATAGGGAAGAAGGGAAACCGGGTCAACCCAAAGCGCATCCCCAGTCATGGAGGCTGTGGTGCGCAAATAACGGCGAAGCGCTGCAACTGGACACAACACATGATGAACCTCCGGCCGAACCAACCAAGCAGCGACCACCCAAGGACCCCTCTGGAAAGCCACCGTCACCGAGGGGGCCATCACAAACCGAGGAGAGGATAGAAAAGAGAGCACCTGACGACCAGGACGGCTCAGGTGAAGCATGAGCAGGCCGGAGGTGAAACGACGCACGAGACAGCTTGCAAAATGGAGTAGAAGTAACATCTACCCCAAATGCAAGCAGGAACAGCCCCACCAGCACTGTATAATACAAGGCAACAGTATTAGGCATAAGATGATGGTCCTAAAACAACCAAGAGAGAGAGAGAAAGGACAAGACAACCTGATCCGAAATCAAAGATAACCTACGAAGAGACAAAAAGTAATGAAAGGACCGCCAGGAGACTTCATACTATCGCCGAGACAAAACACGTAGGTGGGACTCCATCAACGAAGCCACATGATCACCATACAGGTGGTGACAAACCTGCATCAGAAAGACCAAACTCGAAGATCGGAGGAGAAGATCGAATCAGCCATGTACCAGACTTGACTGATCTGCTGAAAGAGGCAAAGCTGCAGAAAAGTCCCTGGGTTTGGGCTCCGAGCAAGCGGCACCAAAAACCAAGGCTGGGCCAGCCACTAATGGGCCAACAGGACTACTCACCCCTAGTAAGTCTCCAAACGAGCCAGAATCCGAAGCGACACCCAAACTGGCGGGAAGAGGTACAGGCAACCCCACCTCGACCAGTTCTGTCAAAAAGCTTTGACCCCGACGGCCTTGCAGTCAGGGAAGGACACCACATATACTGGGAAATGCCTCAACCACGCTGACGTGAAAGGTCCACCTCCAGGCATCCATACGTCTGACAGAGCCAACTGAACGAGTCGGCATCAACTGTCCATTCCATGGACAGGGGACTGAACCGGGACAGGCTGGCTGCCAGGAAGTTGGATACCCCCTGGATGTGAACTGCCAGGAGAGCCAAACCCCAAGAACTCAGCAGACGAGTCACCCGAAGTGATCAATCTCAGAGAGTCAAGGACTGCATTAAACCCCCTCAGTTCAGGCAATGAACCACCGGGGTGCAGTCCCAAAGGAGCTGGACCATTGATTCGCGAGTGAAACAAACTGTTCAAAGCGACATCCACACTGCTGCAAACACCCTCACTGTGCTGTGAGCCCGACAGAAGGACGGACCCCACCGCCCATGGCTGGCCTGGTGAACACTGGTCACAAAACCCCAGCCAAAAGACAGCGCATCTGTGAACACATCGAGCAAGGGCTCGGGGAGGTACAACGGCACTGAACCCGCCCAAAAAAAACAAGAGGAAGCCGGTGACACAGCAGCTGACACATGGCCCCAGGAGGCCGAACCCACTGGTCAGAGCAGGGTTCTGCTCTGTCAATCGCGAGAGCAGCGGAAGGGACATCCCCGAAGGAACCAAAACAGCCACCAAAGCCAGACCCGACCTGGCGGGTAAACCAGCACAGCAAAGTTCAGACTCCCACACAGCTGCTTGAGCAACAAATGAGTGACTTGGGAGCCCCTAGAAACAGCCGAAGGCGGGATCGCAACTGCAACAACGATGTCGGAGGGAGAGACAAGGAAGCAGTCCGAGATTCCCACACAAGACCCAGCGAGGTCCGAACCTGAGAGGAAACCAGATGGGACTTCCTCCAGTTCACCAAGAACCCGAACCCAGCAAGCTGGGAAAGATCCAAACCCCTGGCGAGCAGATACGTGGACTGACTAGGAGCCCACGCTAGCAAGTCATCGAGGTAGGCCAGAACCTGAATACCTAGCAGACACAAGCGGATCACCACAACCCAGGTAAGGCATGTGAACATGCGAAAGCGGTAAGCCTGACGCCCAACAACAACCGAGCCAGTCCCTGAACCAGGACTGGATGAATCGGGACGTGCCAATACACATTCCAGAGGTCCAGAGACACTAACCAAGTATCCGGCTCCAAAAGAAGCCTGACCTGGGACAGAGTGGTCATCCGAAAGGAAGAGCAAAACACTCAGGAGTTCAGACGAGACAAGTCCAGAGTGAACCTCAGATCCTCACAGTCCTGTTTCGGAACTGGAAACAGACGGGAAGCTCACCTGAGGGATGGGGTCGTTTTGACCACGCCCAAGTGCACCCACTTTAAAATGTCCCGACAGAACACAGGGAAAGAAGCCCTCACGAATCCCAAACCCCTCGAAGATGGAGCCACCCAGCACCACTGCAGGCCAGATGAAACGACCGGAAAAGTTGACAGATCGTGGGACCAGGCATGAGCAACCAGCGAGCCGCCTCCCCATTGCACCATCAATGGGGCGAACTGTGAAAGGGCCGACGCCTCTTACACGAAACCAAACGATGCGCAGAGCAATCACTTCAGCCTCAGGACTGGCATTGGGTATCCAGCACGTGAGGTCTGGGGCGCCCCCTTGCCCCTCCCAGGGAGCTGCGCAGATAGCAGCACATTGGCAGTTGTGACATAATGTTTGTTTACTTGTTTTCAGATTGTGGAGTTGTACTTGATAGTTTGGTTTTTGGTAGTAATTTTAACCAGGTGGAGTCTATTTTGGGACGCCTATCTTTCTGGGTGCCTAACCCGGCAGACATAGAATGTTTCCAACCACATAGGGGTTTCTATAGGCCATTGCTCTTTGTGCCTCTCTGAGGGTGCTAGGCTCTGGCTCCTGGTCCCCGGTAGGCTAGAACTCCATGTGAATTGACTGATGCCATGGTCTAATATATGCATATCAGCCTGGTATACCTCCGGGAAGCCAGAGGGGCTCTCCACAGAAAAGAACACTTGATAACAGTTCTCAAATTAATCACTTAAGTAAGAATGAAATTTTTCATGTTAATGATAGTTGGAGCATTGCTGCAATTTAATCATAATACTGTACAGTACTGTTTGCTAATGCAGATTTCATGTCATTCCTCCAGGGCTTAACAGGACCACCTGGACCACAGGGCTACCCAGGACAACCTGGGCCACGTGGTTTGCCAGGCCCAAGGGGTGAAAAAGGAGACAGAGGTCCACAGGGTCTAACTGGTGATAACGGTCAACCAGGACAGCCTGGTATCCCAGGTTATGCAGGACCTAAAGGTATATTAATTGATCATTTGTATTTTTCATTCAATTTACAGATGACATTATTGGAACTGTTTTCATCTTTCCTGGAAAGCCCCTTTTGGCTTCCTAAGGCTGTCTTCCTGAGATTATTTCATACTTGAAGGTCACATCACCTATGGAAGTTCTTTTTGGCCTACTGGGGACCAGACCCAGAACCTGTCTTTCTCACAGAGGCTTAAGATGCAGGCAACAATTTGTCACCCCTACCAGAAAATGCCTCCAGAAAGTCAGCGCAGCTTTACAGACAACTGGAGAGGACACAGAAAACAAGCATTAAACCTGCCAAACTATCTCTGCAAGCTATTCACACAGAACAAGGGATTCACTCAGATGATTTCAAACTCATTGGTTCCAATAGCCACCAGTAGCCGGCCCAGCCCCAGCCATCAGCTGGCTCCCCAATCAGTTCTGATCTTGATGTGGGGATACCATAGAAACATATATTGTTTCCAGTTATGCCAACTGTGGGGGAGCCCAAAAGCTTCAAGCTAAGTGTTGCGTATCCTTGAACTTTTGTTTCGTTTCCAGTTTTAAATGTTAGCTTCACGTTGCGTATTTTTATTCCAGCTTGTTGTGGAAGCTTGGGTCTTTAGTCGTTCACGCTGCATGTACTCGAGGTTTTCTTATCTGTTTGCCCACTGATGTTGCCCTTGCACTGCCAGAGCTTCCCTTCTCTGCTGTGTTTGGGTGTTCGCCCCTGTGAAACCAGCTCACCAGGATCGGGGCCTCACCTCTGGCTCCTCAGGGGTCTTGGTTTCCTCTGTTTGGGCTTTTAGTGGGGGGCATTTAATGTTTGTGTTGGGGTGCACTCTGGTTCACATGCTTGTTTACGCTGCACACCGCGATCACTTTCCATTGCCTGGTGGTTAGGCTTCAATTGGTATCTATTCCTGGCGAGCACCCCCCAGTGCCATGGGTACCTGATTTGTTTTCCTTTGGGGCCCCTGGGAATACATGCCTCCAGGTCTTTGTTGTGGTCTTTATGGAATGGACTGTTGAGCCGAGTCTCTTTATTTATTAGTTTGGGGGATGTTCATCATCATTGTTACACGGCGATGTTCATTCTTTCTGCCACTGCTATGCTGCCTGTTGTGTTGGTGATGTTGATGACCTGGAATTCAGTGAGGTTTGTACTCACTGGGTCTCTGCTTTAACAGAGTCTGCCTTCGAAGGCTTTTCAGGCAGTTACCACTTTACAAGCTTGGTGTTCCTGTCCTAAGTGTTTGCGGCATATTGATTGGCTGGAAGCCCCAGAGTTGGGCCCTGTGATGTTTAGGGACCTGGAATTGGAGGTGTTGGTGATCTCCACCTGAGCTTTGTCTGCAGCTTCTCTTTCTTCTCTTGAGAGAGTGGTTCACATTTCTGCTGTTTCCCCCCCTTCCCTGCTTCCGGCTCCAAAGCCTATTGAGAGTTTCAGAGTTGGGTCGGGGTGTAGCTCGACCTTCTCCAGGTGGTCGAGCTACACCACCATGGAGGGAGAGCTTTCCCTTCCCTTTCAGATTGTTGGGTGGCTATGTGCATCTATCTGCTCCAGAGCTGACTGCTCAGAACCTGGAAGGTGGTAAGCTCCCCTTCCCCAAACAAGTTGGGGAGGTTGGGCAAATGAGCTCACATTATTTTCAAGCGATTCGATTATTTGTTTACATAGCTTCCGGGAGTTCATTAGGAGGGTTTTGAGGCTTCGGTCTCTTATTTTTTTTTAAACCAATCAGTGGTTTGTTTTGACTTGCTGACATTTTGGATGCCTTCTCCAATTAGGTGTCAAAATGTCACCATTCCCTGCACCTCTGTGAAGAGCCAGGTTCTGGCCCTAGTCCCCAGTAAGCCTAAGGAACTCCACAGCTGATACTACCTGGTAGATATGTACCGTCTCAGTATATATCTTCAGGGAGCCACCTGGGCTCACCCAGAAATTGGCATTTCATTACATTCAGTGCTTTTTTTTGGACTGTTTACCTCAGTCTTGTCCCAACAGAGTGATAAAAACTGCAGCCTAATCATCAGTCTATTCATATAAATGTCTAGTGCAGATGTCACTAGGCGAACACAGTCAAACAGAGAGTCTCTTTATTCATAATAATGAATAAAATTTATTAAAAAATTTAAATAATCATATGAAGTGATAGATATGTATACACAGGTAAAGAAAAATTAAAAACATCATAATTCATCCTGTGTGTTGTCGTCCTATGTTTGTGCTATTCATGGACATTCTGCCTAGAATGGGAGTCTATAAACGTGCACCTTCCATCCTGGCTGTAATGATACTGAGGCTGTGAGCTAATGTCTTCCTGGGTGCTGGGTCATCCATTGACACTTATGGATTACCATCAGATGGATTTGGTGCATGTCAGTATTCAAACACTGTTGCTGAAAGTTACTCTTGATGAGTTCAGTAACAATTTAACTTGTACTGAATGTATCGTATTATGTGCCTGATAGTGTGAGGGTTAAATGCCTTAAATGGCTTTCCCACTTCCCAACATTTTCTTTTAATTTTGTGCCCATCGACAAAAATATAAATACGAGTAGAACATTATTAACACTTTGCCTGGAGCGGAGAAGCATAATGCATCCGTTAATAAATCTACAGATCTTGAACGGGGACACATGTTGCGTCCAAAATTAAAATATTTGTTAAAAATACATTTCTTTTCCTCATTATTTTCATCATTTTCTTTTCATCATTATTAATTCATGATGGCATTATCATTATCAGGGCCTCTGCGTATTTTTGGTTTTATGATGTTGAGACCGTCATCAGAACGCGAAAGTGTTATAAATATGGCTGCATCTACTGAGTGACATCTTAATTTCACCTACTCATATGATAAATATCTGCCAGAAAAACCCTTGAAGGTTCATGGCTTTCAATTTCATTCCTGATCCAACCTTGATAATGCCTTGAGATTTTTTCTCCAGAATATAGTGTATACAGTATTGTGTTTTATTCTGAATTGTGTTAACAAAAACTTAGATTATACAGAAAAAGTTAACGGTATATTCGTATAGGTATATAGTACAATTCTGGTACTGTGCTAGCAAGTTTTTAAGACTTAAATGTACAGAGTCAGTTCCACTTTCTGAAGTGGAATGGACTGAAATCGGTCAGAAACATCGTTTTCTGGATAACTAGAGTATACCCTCCAACCCATGAAAAAATTTATATTCTGTCCTAAAATACATCATGATTCTGTACTGTGAACCCTTACATTGAAAAATGCAAAATCAGGCATGAATGCCTGTCGTCTCTACTACCAAAGCCGGCCAGCCAGCCAGCCAAAGGTTGAATGATACACATCCGAGTCACCTGTTATTATGTCAACACATGTGGCTGACTACAACATCATGGCTAGAACAGTCACTCAGAAACTCCTGCAGTTTGGCTTTAGGTGAAACCCCAGAAAAATTGAGATATATGTAAATTGTCCGGTCACCTACTAGCCACCATTCAGTAGACTAGTCTGATTCAAATCGGTGGTGGTGCAGTTGACTGCTTAGGGCTAATTTGTCTAGAGGAAAGAATGCATGTAGTAGGCATCCTGGCCAAGTAATGCCATTAAAATTTGTATTTGTGTCGTAATTTTATATTACTGATTATTAGTGACAAAATTTGGTGTATTTGCTGATAAATTATTTATGCATACTACTGTATGTTCTCTATTAATATTTATATAGTAGACATTTTTAATACTCATAGACTTCAGAGGTATTATTAAACAAAAATTTGATTTACAGGTGACAAGGGTGCAGATGGTCGACCAGGTGTTGGAAGGCCTGGGCAACCAGGCATTCCCGGAGCAAAGGGTGAATCTGGTTTACATGGATTGCCGGGGAAAACAGGCTTACCGGGTGCTCAAGGTAATGGTGATGTAGTTTCATGTGAATATCTGTTTCCCTTTGATGTATGGAAGTATTATTCTAGTGTTCATTACTCTATTGCTAAAATTATGCTATGTTAGTGAGTTATGTAGTATGTGGTACTATATAAATACCTCATAATATATATAGTATATATATATACAGTATATATGTAGTACCGGCATACTACCGGTACATACTTGCGATACTTACGGCAAGTAAGTATCTAGTGCAGTACAGTACTAATTTTTTTTAAATTAAGGTATATATGCAAATATTCTCGCACAAGGGTTAAAAAAGCATGTACGGTATATGCATTGAGCATAGTATGAAGAGTTTAAAAGAAGTACAGTACTGTATACCGTATATAGAAATTCTATCATTAAGGGATGAAAAAAGAGTGATACGGTGACTTCTGTAATTTGTGTGTTAGTTATCCATTAAGACAACTTACCATACCATTTGAAAAGAGAATTCTGGTAGCAAAAATTGAGAGAAAAATGGCAAGTTTCAGTAAGTTTCATCACAATGTTTACAAATACTGTACTGATAATGTTGGTAGCCACAATTAGGATAATCTTCATTCAGTAAGATAAGTACAGTAACAAACAAAACTTTTACCTTATTTGTAGTTATCATTTTTACTATTTACAAAGTTATTGCCTATATATTATTTGTTTGGCTAAGTATATGCAAAGAAGCATTCTATCATTTGGTATAGCAGTGCCTGGGCAAATGGTGTTGATGTAATGGTGAATTAACATAGTCATATTGGCTTAGCACCTTCTCCTTGTAATTACCTTTACATTTTATCAACATTGATTGAATATCACTCGAGTATATTTTGCCAGCTGTAAAACTCTCAATAATTCATTCATAAATGACAAAATACTTATATCCGAACCTGGAATCTGCATTAATTCTGATTTTAAAATTAAAATATTCCTAAACTTGGAGTTTGAAACCGGAGACATGGTACATAGAATTTAGCACTAAGACGATATCATGTAGTTGTAAGTACATTTACTGTGTTCTCTAAGGTCCTCCCGGAGTGCCTGGCATTAAAGGCGAACAAGGTCTACCTGGGCAACACGGACTAGATGGTTTAAAGGGTGACAAGGGAGACCTTGGCCTTCCTGGACGCATTGGACTTCCTGGAATCCGAGGGTTACCAGGGCTTGATGGACAAAAGGGTTTGTATGAGTTTATATTTTTTTATCTAAATGCAAGTTAGATATAAGGAGTTTTCCATATACAATATTATATCATGATGATTGCTGAGAAAAATATTCTGCATGGCATACGACAAAGCCGAATTATGTGGATACATACGATCCATGGGTCGTAATTACCCCTCAGTCAACACCACCACCCAAATGTTCATATCAGCAAAGAAGACTTGGAAGCAAAATGATCACAGCATACAAGCTATTAATGGGTCATCAGCATAGTGGACAATAGCTATTTCAAAGGGATGGGACCAGGATGGGGGGACATGAACACTGGGACCAGGATTGGGGACATGAGCATTGGGACCAGGATTGGGGGACATGAACACTGGGACCTTGATAGGGGGACCACAATGTAGGTATGATAGAGCCCAGTAGGTCCAGGAATCTGTACACCAGTTGATTGACGGTTGAGAGGCGGGACCAAAGAGACAAAAGCTCAACCCCCACAAGCACAACTAGGTGAGTACAAGTACTGGGACAAGAATGGTGGGGACACTAATAGAGGAAGTAGTGGAAATGTGCACAAGATGCAACCTATAGTTTTGAAGATTGATCACACCAGACAATTAATAGTTCAGAGTCACAAGCTAGAACTTGCAGGGTGAAAACACAGTTTGGGCAATACCAGATATTCAATATCCACCCAAGCTCTCAGACTCAGTATTCACCAGCAAACATAAATCTGCCATATAATAAATCCAGCACATAATTAATCCATCAGCAGGCGATGAGTCACAATAACGTGGCTAAAGTATGTTGACCAGACCACACACTAGAAGGTGAAGGGACGACGACGTTTCGGTCCGTCCTGGACCATTCTCAAGTCGATTGTCGATTAATTCATCAGCATAAGCATAATGTCATTAACTACACAGCCCAATTCAAACATTATTAAGGTTCTGCATGGAGTCCTACACCCTCACAAGTGCTTCTTTTACACTGGGAACACACTGAAAACTCTCACACTCTGACTTCATATCTCTGGATATCATCCAATGCTATGGATGCCCTACACAGTTTATGGATGACTACCATGGATGACAGAGTTCTAACCACTCATGTTCAGAGGTCGTGCCAGCTCAACAAGTCTCTTGCCAGTCTGTCTCTTCATTAGTCTCAACTCTTTCTAAAAAGTCAATAGCCAAATACAGACTTCACTCTTAATCCTGCCCCTTTTTCATTCCACAATGGCCTAAAAACAAGCCATTTCAACCCTTCCAGGCACCTGATTCGAGTTAGTGTCACAGGCCTCTCTTGCCTGTCCTCCACCTACAGGTGTTGATTTCTCCATTAACTATGGGCTGTCATAACATAGTCGAATCTGAGATCAGAGTGTTCTTCCACTCCTGGTTCACATCTAACAACTTCATAATGGTCCAGGATGGACCATTTTCATTTTTTTAAGAAAATTATAAAACGTCATCGTTTCTTCATTTTCTGTTATGTAGTTAGTTCATCATATATTTTGCCATGTTATTGTGACTCATCGACTGCATCTTTGTTATTTTTCTTCAGTCATCCATATGAATTTGTCCGTATTTCCCATATTTTTGTTAGTAAAACTCATTTGGAACGAAGAAGCTCATCCAATGAATTTGTCTTTAACATATATATATTGTAAATTTCACACACACACCTATATATGTACCTGGGCAGAGTTAATTGCTCACCTAAAGGGTTAAGTGAGTGTCCTCTGCATTTATACAGAATTTAAGAACAATTAAAATTCTTTACAATGAATCCTTTAAGCTGTTGGCTTCTTGGCTCCATCAAGGCCACTAGAGATAGTGGCTGTCAGGTAAATTCAGTCCTAAAATTACCATAACAATTAAAAAAATGGAAATATAAAATATTTAAAACATTAGTGCCATTAGATTTTTAAGACTATAGGCGATCACTACAATGGTTAAAATCTTTGGAGTTCCACAGTATGTCAAAATATTTCTAGTTTCCTTCCTGATACAGCTACCTCACCTTCTGCCAGGTTCTTCGTGAACTGTTGCGTTCCTCAAGGTTCTGTTTTAATGCCTATTCTTATTATTTATTCGTAATATTCTGCGCTATATCTAATGCTATCCAATTTTATTCTGGTAAATACCTCAGTCATGACCCCTTTTCTGTAGCCCTCATTGAATTTCCTGACATTTCAGTATCATTTCTCTTTCTTAGCTGCTCTTAATTCCACCCCTATGAGTCATTTGGAATTCTGCTTAAAACTAGTAATACACAGTATGTGCTTTTTATATTAATAGAAACTCGACTGAATATCAACTTTTGTTTGGAAATTCTTTTCTTGGACCTCAACCTTCCTCTCAATATAATAGCCATCAAAATTGCAGCCTATTTGTAATGTTAATATCATATCTCAACAATTTCAAAAGTGCTTACAAAATATTGGGGGCTTTTTACAGATCCCAAAGATATTTTACTTCTCAGTTTGGTTTGTCTACAAAAGAATGATTGCATGGCTCACACTCTTGGGAATAGTCACATAATGCTCCTCTTGCAGCTTCTCGCTGTCATTGTGTGTGTGTTGGTGATCCAATACAGTGATAGAATGCTGTGCTTTCTCATTTATCCATTCCACAGTCCTCTTGTGGACAAAGTGCCACCCCCCTTTATCTCTCTGAAACTTTCAATCATTATTCAATTAAAAAATTGAAAATCTTTTGAAACTAATAATGGGTAAATGACCAGAAACTTTAGTATAAAATTCTTAATAACTTGTATAAACAAATATTATCTTCAGCATGTTTTGTGTTATTTGCAGGTGTTCCTGGCTTACCAGGTCCACAAGGCCCAGCCGGTGTTGTTGGTTTCCCAGGGCCCAAAGGAGAGAGGGGTACTCCTGGCTTAAATGGAATCAAAGGGGTACCTGGTAATCCAGGACAACCAGGTAATTATGGGCTTTGCAGCACAGTATAGAGCAGACATGTAGGTGTATAGCAGTGAAGCTCAATTAATAACAGTGTGTGTTTCATTGCAATTCAAACTTGTAAATTCACACTGCCTTGCAAGACTTATTTTGCTATATAAACTATACATAACTTTTGTCCAGCAACAGAATCTGCTTATTGCTTGCATTTTTAGTTGAAATGTGTTTGATTTTATCTCAGTATTTCTTATATTACAGTACTGAAAAGTTTTTCATTTGTTTAAATATGTGTTTGATTTTATTTTATAGTATTTCTTATATTACAGTACTGAAAAAGTTTTTAATTTGTGATCATTGCTACTGAATAAATATAAATTCTCTATTTAAATTTTCTTTGTTGGTTAACATTTATCATATAATAAACAAGCGGTCAGACTTACCGCACACGTGGTCAGACTTACCGCACACGTGGTCAGACTTACCGCACACGTGGTCAGACTTACCGCACACGTGGTCAGACTTACCGCACACGTGGTCAGACTTACCGCACACGTGGTCAGACTTACCGCACACGTGGTCAGACTTACCGCACACGTGGTCAGACTTACTGCCAGATATAACACATACATACCTGCCACACAGTCACCCCTTGCTATCCCTATGTTTGTACAATTAATGCTTTGTTTGAGTGGCAGCAATTTACCACTTCATTGTGATGGATAGTGAGGTACATCAAACAGTTTATTTGTTCAGTTCAAAATTAAATTGATACAGAAATGGTGAACATAGTATAAATGCATAGTACAACTAATCGACAAGATTTCTACTTGTAGGAATAAATGTGCACTTCATAAATATGTCTACCATGAAGGATGTACTTTTTCTATGAATCCATGAATAAATTATGTTAAATTAGCCAATGCTCACCCTTGTGAATCATACAAATCCAGGGAGGAAATTCCTGTTGATGTGTAATGACCTAAGTGTAGTCACAGGACGAGAATTATGTTCATGGTATCCCAGCTTCCCAGTACTCGTTATCATATGACGCTTTGAAACTACTGATGGTATTGGCTTCCACCACCTCATTTAACTTGTTCCAAGCTTCTACCACTTCTGCTCCTCCTTCCACCCACCTACCTCATCCTTCCATCCCTTCCCTGCCTCAACCATCCATGCCAAAATTATTATTATTTGAAACCCTCCTTTCTTAAAGGTTTGTTTGGACGACCTGGAGCCGATGGCACTCCTGGTGCACCTGGACCAAAGGGGGATATGGGCATTGCAGGTTTTCCAGGAAGCCCTGGCATCATTGGGAGACCAGGACAAACTGGATCACCTGGGTTGAAGGGTAACATAGGTTTTCCAGGTTCACCTGGGCTACCAGGCATCCCAGGACGAGAAGGTCTGAGAGGTGATAAAGGCGAACGGGGACCTATGGTGAGTGACCTTTATTTATTAGATTATTTGGTAAATATTGTATTTGAAAGCAGATTGCCATTAACTCTCTCTCTCCCTTCTCTTTCCCCCTCCCCCATCAGCTCTCTGACAGAGATAATTATGGAATGGGGGGAAGAAAAGGGAACTATCAGGAGAAAGTACCAAGCTATTACGACTATATAGCGCTTGGAAGAGGCCAGGATAAGAATTTAAGAAAGAATGGGGGAAAGGAATGGTGCCCAATCACTTGGAAGGAGGGAAGACAACTAAATTGATTAGTTTCAGGTTAGGTCAATACAGGAAGGAAATAAATTAACTAATACTGTACTGTAAATGTATTTATAAATGAGTCAACAAAAGAGACAGTCCTAAGGAAGAAGAACAAAGCTCCATACATTGAAGGTTACAAAGAAGTATTTCTGCAGATTGATATGCCAAATGTGGAGAGAATTACAGCTGCAGCAAAGAGGAAGAAGCACTGATACAAAATAGAAGTGGATAAGCTGCACCCTCCAGGTTGATGACCACAAGGCTAACAACAACAGTAGCATAATACAACTCATCACCTTCCCCACTCTCTCCTACCCCCTCACTCTAACTCCATACCAACACCTCACGCTCCTACCATTTCCCTACCCTGTTCCTTCCTATTCTGCAACCTCATTCCTAAATCCCCCCTCCATGTAACACTGATTCAAACCTAATTATTCCCTACCCATCTCTTCTACAAACACCAGCAACCCCATACCATATACATCCTATACAAGCAGCCACCTACACCAGATATACAAAATAAAAGGCAGATTGTAATTGAGAATGCAAAGAGAGAAGTACAGTGGCGCCTCGATTAACGAATGTAATCTGTTTCAGCACCGAGCTAGTCATGTGAAACCCTCGTCTTGGAAAACAACAACAACAACACTGTCATCGGAGGCATCCAAGAACCAGCGGGAACACTAGGAAGCACCATGTATTTTGCTCATTAATCGAGACAAATTTTCTGCGAGTGGCTTGCTTGTTACTCAAAATGCTCATAACTGGAGCCGCTCGTCACTCGAGGTTCCACTGTATACATTAAAACAATGTATGCCTACATAGATGGCAATACTGTATAACAAGGTTACTTTGAGGTTACCTTGAGGTGCTTCCGGGGCTTAGCGTCCCCGCGGCCCGGTCGTCGACCAGGCCTCCTGGTTGCTGGACTGATCAACCAGGCTGTTGGACGCGGCTGCTCGCAGCCTGACGTATGAGTCACAGCCTGGTTGATCAGGTGGCCAGACTCAATGAATGAAACGAAACTGTCAAAAGTCATGACATAATGCAATATTCCCTGAAGACTGTCATGTTGTAACAAAGGAGTGAGAAGGGGAAGGGGAGTGGCCCCACTTGATTAGGAAGGACTGGACATTCATGCAACTTTTAATCCCAGGCTGTGAATGATTCAGTTACTGTATAACAGGAACCATAACACTGAGAGGACCTAAGATAATAGTAGCAGTGATATGCACCCCTATACAAACTGACAAAAGACCCAGGCAACTTTCCATAAAATGACAAAAGACCCAGGTTTCAAGTACGGAATTATCTCAATTCCTAATCATAGAGACTTCGACCATAGTCAGATATAATGGGAGTACAGGGAACCCCGGAGGGGTGCGTATACAGAAAAAATAATTCAGAGTAAGAATGGTATGTTGATGCTCTTTTCTAGCGTGTTCATGTGATTTAAAGTTAATGCATCTAGTTTGAAATAGAATTTTGTCTTCATGAGTTTAGATTCAAATAATGGAATAAAAAATCAATACACATTGAAATACATTATTTAACAAAATAGCCATTTCAAATACAATGAATAATTTTTATCCATAAAAAGACTTCAAATTTCCCAATCAATTTAGGGCCCGGAAGGTGTGCCAGGAACTTCTGCTGCTAAAGGAGACAAGGGTAGTCAAGGCCTGAAGGGTGATGCAGGTGTGCCAGGACCTCCTGGACCCCGTGGATTACAGGGTATAGCAGGTCCAAAGGGACGTGATGCGTATGGTCTCCCGGGTCCCGCAGGTGACCGAGGACCTCCTGGACCTCCTGGTCTGGATGGCTTGGATGGACAGCCTGGTCCACCAGGAACTAGCGGTGTTCCTGGTTTCCCTGGAGCTAAGGGAGACAGAGTAAGTGTTTAAGGGCATTACTGCCATTTTATCTCTCCTTTTGTCTCTTCTTTCATAGTGCTCCTTTGGATTTATTGGAAAAGTATAGGATAATTCCAAATAATAATACCAGTGTAGTACTTTCATTATTTAACAATTGTATTGCTTCTATAATAAGCTGCAGTATCATATTCAAAGTTATACAGTATTTCAGGTTATTTTAATATGGTTATTTAAGTGTTAGAAGCATCATTAATTATTTACTGGTATTTAGTTAGAGACTTCAAGCTTTGGAGAGCATTTGAAGTGCTGCATTTGAGTTCCTTACCGAGAAATGCATAGAAGACTTTTCTCTTAGTGCAATCCTTCTCTGTAATATTATGTGGGGTTGCATAGAAAGTGGTCAAGCACCAGTACTGTACAGAGGAAGAACAGACTAAATTAGCCAATCAGTAAAAGAAGTACATAATAAAGGTCATAAGTATAATAGTGAATAAAATCTTGCCAAGCTTGCAGCTGAAATAGTGTACAAATTAACATGAAAGACAATTTAAGTATAAAATATTGCAGAGTAATCAGAAGTAAGAAAATTATATGTTAGTATATTAACCTGAATTAAGTAAAAAATTTGGTCATACACATACAGTAGTTGATAATTTTGACAGAAGAGCATACATGAAAAGTTAAAGTCTGTTTATTATAAAATTTATCTAAAGAAATTATAAATACTGTACTGTATAATGATATTTTTCAAGGGATTTCCTGGACTGACTGGACCAGTTGGAGAGGGATGTGTTCCTATCCCAGGTCCTCAAGGGTTAAAAGGCGTTCTAGGCCTGAAGGGTGAACCGGGACTCGATGGTCGTGATGGTGAAAAGGGACTGATGGGCCGTACAGGTGTGTTATTGTTTTAAGTTATCGTTCAAGTACAGTACTGTATAAGGCCTCCAACAAGTGTATACACTATAGTTTCTCACCAATCTAAGTTCGAAAGTACACACACACACAAAAACCTAGAGTGCCAAAATAGTTTAAATTCAAGTTACAGCCATTCATTTTTTATTTTATGTACAATAAAATAAAGCATAGAATGTAATGAAATATCCTTTTCTGATGGGCCACCAGTAGCTGTCTGAGCTCAAGCGCTGGTGTAGCCAAGCCTTGGAATCTTACCAGGCCTCTTAAGAACTATGCTGACCAATTGGAAGCCAAAATCATAGTCTGGGTTCATTGTGCAATGTGAATGGGTGCTTGAAGATCAGAGATTACCCAAAGCAGAGAAAAAATCCACTAGAGAAAATAGGTGAAATAAAACAAGCAAATTAGCAAATTTCTATTTCCTGCTTTAAGGCAATAGACAAACCTTTAAGCTAACCTGGCAAACAATCCTATACTTGATTTGCACAACTGCCACCAGACAGTGGCCCAGATCACTTGTTGTCCCAACCGGGTGTCCACTTCACTCGTTAGCTGCCAATACTACACTTCAAAAATCCTACAGAAAAGAAGGGAACAGAAATGGAAGAGGATGACAGGTGCCCTGGACTGGGATTAGAGAAGCATCAATTGCATGCCAAATGCCCCCCCCCCCCAAGTCCCACAGTGGCATGGCAAGGCTATGGAACACCCAACAAGTAACAAGAAGGTAACACTCTGTTAACTGCCAAAAGCCTCAAGCCCAGATGTTAGCTATCGACACAGATAAAGAGAGCCGTCAAAGTAGCAAACATACATGGAGTTTCGCGGCCAAGCAGGCAGCGCTCTGGTGTCACAGTTCTATGGGCTCGGGTTCGATTCTCAGCCAAGGCAGTAACAAATGGGCAGAGTTTCTTTTGTGAGATGCCCCTTCACCTAGCAGTAAATAAGTACCTAGGAGTTAAACAGCTGCCCGTTCATCATGTTTTCCTGGAAATCCTCGTGCAAAGTGTATTCTTACAAATCAAACGTAATATATTATTTTAAACTCATATCTCAACAAAACTTATTGCACAGTACAAAAGTACCTGTACTCGCTTCACTTCCTCACCACAAATACACAAGTTAGAGTATTACACTCAACATACTTTACTGTAATTATCTAAATGTACTATAATATTGTTTAATATACATAGAAAAGAGTACAGTACTGTACTATATGTGTTACTCTGGAAGCAAGGAAGAGAGGGCAGGCTTCATCCCATCTGCATTATTATGGACGTTTATCTTCAAACACGGCAGCTCTCATTATACTAGCATTACTGTAATTTAGTATTACAGTATATTATACCAGTACAGTATATCTCTTCACATTAATTTTTTGTATTCTTAAATTTTTTACCCTCATTAAGGATGACTTCCGTTACCATGCTAACTAGGTAATATTTGCAATACAAATGATCTCTGAAAAACCTGTAAAAAATATGTCCAAACAATAATCTTAATATTTTCATATTTAGGTTCACCCGGTCCGGATGGATTAACAGGACCTTCGGGTGACAAGGGCACTCCAGGACCTCCAGGCTTACCAGGTGCTGCTGGCCAGAAAGGCAGCAAGGGAGAACCTGGGCTACCTGGTGTTCAAGGAATTGAAGGTAGACCAGGTTTGGATGGTCGCACTGGACCTAAAGGTGACAAAGGAAATGCTGGATTACCAGGTGCAAATGGATTGCCAGGCATAGAAGGACTTAAAGGAGAAAAGGGTAACCCTGGTCCTCAGGGTCCTCGTGGTGAAATAGGCATGACTATGAAGGGTGAAAAGGGCTTGCCTGGTTTACCAGGTAAGCCTGGCCGTAATGGTATAAATGGAGAAAAGGGTGAAAAGGGCGAAATTGGATTTGCTGGATTACCTGGCCAGCGTGGGCCAGCTGGTGACCCAGGTCTCCCTGGTCTTAATGGTGCTAAGGGTGATCGAGGATCACCAGGTCCTGCTGGAGTGCCTGGTCTAGATGGCAGAACTGGAGTTCCTGGTCAGAAAGGCTTACCAGGACCTCCAGGAGAGAAAGGTTACCCAGGCAGGGTAGGACCCATAGGACCACCTGGTCCAAAAGGAGACAATGGTTTCCAAGGTCCTCCAGGA
The DNA here is from genome assembly GCF_040958095.1 of Procambarus clarkii. NCBI lineage: Eukaryota > Metazoa > Arthropoda > Malacostraca > Decapoda > Cambaridae > Procambarus > Procambarus clarkii. The sequence continues at coordinate 9,111,128 of NC_091199.1, read as the reverse complement.
TTACCATGCCCCCCAGGACCCAAAGGTGAGAGAGGCATAAATGGTTTGACTGGTCCTCCTGGAGAAAAGGGTATCCGTGGTCCAAAGGGCTTTGATGGCCTGCCAGGTGTATCTGGTAGGCCAGGACCCCAAGGCCCTAAAGGCGACCCAGGATTCCCTGGAATAAATGGTCGTCCTGGCCTCAATGGTCTTAAGGGTCAACGTGGTTTGCCTGGACCACAGGGCCTAAGAGGACCAGAAGGACCTGAAGGTAGTCCAGGTATGCCTGGTATGCCTGGAGTCAAGGGTGACCGTGGCTTTGATGGATTACCAGGAAATGTTGGACCTCCAGGAATGAAGGGAGACCGTGGTTTCGAAGGAGCACCAGGACTTTCTGTGAGTATTGTCGTGTACTAAATTCTGGCTTTCATATTTACTTTAGGAATGCAATTCATTAACACATGTTAGCTGGAATACTGTATTTTCTGTGTAACATTATACTCTATAAGCTTAGCTTAACATTTATTTTTGTTCATATTTTTTCCAAGGGGCCACCAGGATTCCCTGGAAGCAAAGGAGAGGCAGGAAGCAGCTGTCAAGCTCAACAACAGTATTATTCCGGTACATTGGTTGTGCGACATTCCCAGACCACCATTGCCCCACGCTGTGAATTTGGTCATAGCGTTCTTTGGGAAGGCTATTCTCTATTGTATGTTGAAGGCAATGAAAAGGCCCATCATCAAGATTTAGGTAAATATATATAATTTCAATTTAGTTATGATTCTTATTGCAACAACAGAAGTATAATTTTGTAGTTAGCATTGATAATATAACTACCAGTTTTTTTTAGTATATTTCCAAATATTTTTTAAAGCTACAAATATTTTCTAACAGGTTTGGCTGGTTCCTGTGTAAGAAGATTCAGCACAATGCCATTCATGTTCTGTGACTTCAACAATGTATGCAACTATGCATCTAGAAATGACAAGTCATATTGGCTTTCAACAAATGATCCTATTCCTATGATGCCTGTTGCCGACACTGCCATTCGACCATACATATCAAGGTTAGTTTCTATATTTAGTTTATGTTTTTTTTTTAATAATTTGAACGATTGTGACTTGTGTAATGGAAGGTGGCTGGTGGTGTGGAAGGTGACTGTGTTGTGACCCAGGAAGAGAGGAGTACATTTAGATCTCTCAGGAGTACAGTGCTGGTGGAAGTATATTATGAGTGCTCGATGAATTGGGAGGTATGGGGACCAGATGAGAATGTTAGTACAGTACAGTGGAACTTCGGGATACGAACGTCCCTCTTTACAGATTTTTTGGGTTACAGGGCTCAATTTCTTCATAAAATTCTAATTGGGTTACGAGCTTTGCCTCGCCTTACGTAGTTTGTTGATACACATATGGGTTGAATGAGCGTGTGGTTCGTGGTGGCACGGTATATTGTATTTGGGAGGCCAACAGGATGGATGATGGGGGGGGGGGACTGAATGGATGGTGAGGGAAATGCATGGATGGATGGTGGGGAGAACTGGATGGATGGATGGCGGAGGAAACTGGATGAATGGATGGATGGTGGGGGAACTAGATGGATAGATGGTAGGGATAACTGATGGATGGATGAATGGTGAGGGGGAACTGGATGGATGGATGGTGGGGGGAACTGGATGGATGGATGGTGGGGGGGAACTGGATGGATGGATGGATAGGGGGAGCTGGATGGATGGATGGGCAGCTGGTAGTGAGTGGATGGATGTGTAGCAGGATGGGCAGCAAAGTGAGTGGATAGGTGGACAGCAGTGGTCGGGCAGGTGTCAGTGTGTGTTCAGGCAGGCAGTAGTGAGATGGTTAGCAGAGTGGGCATAGTTGGCGTGCAGGCAGCAGAACGCAGGCGGCAGCAACAGAAAGTGGGAGGCAGATGGTAGACAAAGGTGGTGGGTGGCAGGGCAGGCACAGAATGGGTGGGTAGAGTGGGCATAGAGCCAGGAGATAGTGGGTGGATAGCAGGGCAGTCAAAAGATAGAAGGTGGGCAGATGAGTAGCAGGATGGGTGGCAGAGTGGATGGGTAGCAGAGGCGGTGGCGTGAGTGGTCGAGCTTCCGACTAGGACTAACACAGGAGCTGGTCACCCCCAGTCTCTTCCCAAGACCCACCCCCATCCTGCACATTGGACCCTCCCCACTACCTCCATCCCCCCCATCCTGCATTCCTCCCTGCTACCTCCATCCCCACAACTGATCCCCCCTCACCCAGCTGCCCCTCCCAGCCATATGGACAGTATCAATACGGTGGGCTTCCTTGCTACCAGCTGTTGGAGCGAGAGGCAGACTCCCTCAGCACCTGTCATTAAGCTCTTTTTCTTTACTGACTGTGAAAGGGTGTCTTAAGGGTGGCCAGTTAGAGGAATGTCACCATGGCATGTTTGTAGGTGACTGATCTGCATCATTAGCTTATTCACGTAATGTCGATTGACATCTAATGTATACAGTATTTGTATGTATACTGTATGTTTTTAAAACAAGGGTACATGTAGATAAACAGATCTTCATTCTTTATAACTTATCATCAAGATAAACTCTCTTCATCTTTTGTCAGATGTGTGGTATGCGAGGCTCCAGCAAATGTGATTGCTGTCCACAGCCAGTCATTGAGTATCCCGGAGTGTCCCAATGGATGGTCCGGCATGTGGATTGGCTACTCCTTTGTTATGGTATGGCCAACTATTTTTGTTTTTCCTGTTTTCTACATTGTTATGAGCACAAATTAATGGCAGCACATAGGCACATATGCCCTAATATAAAATATCCGTAATAAACGGACGATGTTTCGCCTTGAAACTTTGTTTCCATTGCATAACAAAAACTTTGTGAATTATATGCCTTTATTCATGTGTTTCTATATCAATGAAAATGTATTGTTCTAATCTTCATTAATCATTATAATCATAATCATTACAGGTATTATCATTTATCATTATCATACCAGTACTTTAATTTTCATCATCATCAATGCTGACATATCTAAGCTAGTTAGGTATAAATCTCTTTAAGTCTATACAAGTACAGTACAGGTACTATGCTGTATATGCAGCATTCATTGTTAGTTGATTTATCTTTTTAAAGATGGATCCAGTGCTGTAGTGTGACATACTAGGAATAAAGTCAACCTTGTAGCTTTTGATCAGGTATATTAAAGCTTATGGTAGTGGGTATAAGCTGTAATAAAAAATATGTGAAAAGTAAAAGATCAAAAGATCCTATGATCAAGAATACATTATTTTCTGAACTCTCCTATTTAGCTGCACTCTAAGGTAAGGTCCGATATGTCTGTAAGATAAGATCACCTGTGGTTAGGCAACATTACATGCTCGGCACCAGTGACAATTTTTGTAGTGACCTCTAAATGTGCAGTATAGGTGCTAGGGCAGTGATTTCCAACAAATGGGTCACGTCCCACCAGTTGGCACTGATAACCGAGTCAGTCAAGTTTTAGCTATCCAGAGAACACAGCCAAGACAGATGCAATTGAACATATTAGGTTCAGTGTATAGCAGGGTGTCACAGGTCTTTTTGAGTACATATTAGAAAACAGGGCCAAGAGTCAACAAAAGTTGGGAAACACTATGCTTGGGAGTTACCGTAGAACCTTAAATCCAACACAGAATGGCCGAAAGAGGGTTATATACTTTGTCACATTATTGTGACTTAAAATCTGCATATTAAGTAGGTATATTGGGTATATTAGCGTTTCGTATGCCCGAAATGCTATGCGTGCTAGTGGTTTTACAAGAATGTAAAATCAACATCATTTCTATGTACTCTCTTAACCCCCAATGTACCCTCTTGTATTTAAGTAAATAAATAAATAAATAAGATGTTACTTATACGAGTTTAAGAATGACATGCAGAATTAAGAACTTAAAACTATTATACAGTATGAAGACTTAATGCATGTATAGTAATCAAGGTGGTATTAGTAATAGGCTAACTCATTATATTTTCAATATTTAATGATTTTGAACGTAATATTGAAGGTAATCAGTCCTGAACTGTGTTAACTGAGAACTTATAAAGCTATTTAAGAATACAGTGTACAAATGCAGTATTGGACTTTTTTTTAAAAGGCCTAAACAGAATTAAATTATGGCCAATACAGTACTGTATACATATAATACATAAGGTGATATATTAATGGTTGATATATTCATATTCCATTGATAATTAATGGTTGATATATTCATATTCCATTGATAATGGTTGATGTACTGTATTCATATTCCAATTACAATTAATAGTTGATGTGAAAAAGTGTGCAGGTTCAAATCCTCTTCAGTACTCATACTGATTTTCTCATTGATGGATTACGTTAATGTGATTTCATTGTGCATGTACAGTGGTTAACGTACTATATTTATGCTCTAACTAAACACAACTTTCAATCTGCAGCACACAGCTGCCGGTGCAGAAGGCGGCGGCCAGTCCCTCAGCAGTCCAGGTTCGTGTCTCGAGGACTTCAGAGCTACGCCATTCATAGAGTGCAATGGAGCAAGAGGAACTTGCCACTACTTTGCCAACAAATTTAGTTTCTGGCTTGCCACAATTGAGGAAAGAGAACAATTTTCACGGCCTGTCTCAGAGACTCTCAAAGCTGGCAGTTTACTCACTCGGGTCTCAAGATGCCAAGTTTGTATTAAGAACTAATTTAAGGGAAAGGGTGGAAACGTTTTTTTTTATTATTAATAGTTGTTAATTATTAGAGCTAAATCAAGAAACTGTCAATCAGAAATGACAGACTACTGTCAAAATTTTCAATCAGATGCCAATAATTGAATAAGCTTTTTGCTTATTGGTTTTATTTTATATTATATAAATGCCAGTGTAAATAGATTATATGTCATTGTCTAGTCTATGTGGCTTCTTACCATTAGCATTTATGAAGCTCATCATTACCATGTAATCACCAACAAGTATGTAAAAGTGAATTGGAAAAATGACTACCTATAAATCAGCCATTTAGTTAGTTGTATAAATGCATTATGTTACTAACTAACGTTCAGACTCTCAAACACATTGTTTTCTGCTCAAATAATGATGTTAATTAAATGTCTTCCTTATGTCCACAAGGTGCTGCCTCTCTCTGTGAGATTGTTGTATTATTGAGTTTTTGCAAGAGCTCATTAGAAAATTTGCCCTATTTAAACATTATATGTATGAAATTGTATACTGTATGCACATTGCTGAGCTCCAACATATTTGGTATTTCCCCAAATGTAGACTGCTGTAAGTTAGACAAAAAAAAAGAAAAAATATAAATTAATATTTAACCTTGTTATAAATTGTGGTGCTACATGTTTATAGCTTTAGTATAGGCATATATTAAGTTTTTAATTACCGTACTCTACTTTTCTAATTTAGCGTTTATCGGGTTGACACTGCCATACCAAGGGCCTCCTAAGAGGTTCTTGCTTTAAGTTTAGGTCATATTCCAATTCCTTCTTTGATAAACGATATTTTTTCATTACTTCTGCGATAAATATGGGATTTTCTATTGGAAAAGTCCATAATTATGTCAGAACTATTATTAACTAATAAATAAAATTATATAAAGATATGATTTTTGTCTAATTCTTTATCACTGCCATATCTTAAACTTTTTCAATAAAATTTTACTTCCACTATTGCTTTAACTTTTGTATTTTTTTGTTATCCCTTTGAATATTATTTAAAAATAGTAACAAAAAATATATATATTACTTCAAACTTGATTGGTGTGTCCATCAATCTATGAGCTGCATGGCCTGAGATGTCCAGGCTTAATGTCAATTGTTCTGGGGCTGTGTGGCCAGGTGTTCTCAGGGGAGATTCTAATGAGCAGTCAAGATAACATCACCATCTGTTTCATCCACCAATAACCAAATACACTCTTTTGTTCCATGCCCAAATTTTATGGAATAAACCCTTCCTAGCCTTCCCAAACCATTATTATCTTATGAGTGCTGTATATGTATAGTATTCAATGCAGACGATGAGTCACAATAACGTGGCTGAAGTATGTTGACCAGACCACACACTAGAAGGTGAAGGGACGACGATGTTTCGAACCGTCCTGGACCTGGAGCTGGACCTGGACAATCGAATTGAGAATGGCCCAGGACGGACCAAAACATCATCGTCCCTTCACCTTCTAGTATTCAATATGAATTCTATTAAAACAGAAACAAATATAAATAAGCCAGGTCACCCTCAGAGCAGTGAACTGCAGTAATTTGTGAGGAATGTCTTATAAAGATATATTATGCACATTCAATGGATGACCCAGGTGTGTCTGCAACATGTATAAATGGAAGGGGACAGAAACCTGGAGATTGTCAACTCTCAACCTTACTATAATATTCCTAATAATTCTGCATTAGTGCACTGTGCTAATCATTTCTTTCTTTGTTACTTTAAGAGTGGATCACACCTTTCTGTATAGCAAAGAAGTTTGTTGCTCTTTACCTTCATAACCCCTAATGAAGGATGTAGTAACCTGCCTGTCTCTACATTTAGGCTACCACGCCCTGAAACTTCTCCGGTGTCCCTCTATCCCTTCCAAGGGACTAATCACAGCCTGCTTGCACATCACCAGCATCCTATCACCTGAAATGCTGTCAGGCTGGACTTGTAACATATCTTCAGTTGGGTTTCTGGTATTCCTCTTGCAGTCATCGGGAGGACAAATCCTTCATACAAACTGCACTTACTATCAAGAAGAAGGTATTCCTCTTGAATTATGTCTCATCATCTTGGAGGATTTATTTTACTTTGGTGATATTCATCAGTCGAGATGAGGACGAAGGCTGCGGTGTTATCTGCTCTCCGGATTGTGATGTTCTCTATATACTTATGTTGCTGAGCTGCTTCTTTGTGTTTATTATCCAGGGTGTTACTCCTGTAGTCTTCCCTTGGGGGAGACATGTATACGTAGACAGCCGGAGTAGCCATGAGGCCTTTACTAGGAGTCCTCTTTTCTGAGGTTGGAAGAAAACGCACTCAGACTGGGGACTTGTTTATCTTATAATAGTAAATAATAAATTAAATAATAATAAATTAATAATAAATAATACATATAATAATATATACATATAATAAAAAATATAATAATAAATAGTGTAATGATAAGCAATTATTTTTTCTATACGGGAACACTAGGAAAACTTCAAAACCACAAAAGTAGCTGCAGATACATCGATGATATATTCGTATGTGTGAAAGACCTCCAGGAACTGTCACGATTAAAGGATCAATTAATCCTAAACTCAGTGCTTAACTTTGCCCATGAACTAGGCATCGATGGTGGACTCCCTTTCCTCCATGTCTACGTGAGAACCAAAGACAACACTTTCACTATACAAGTTTATATTAAACCCGCCAACATTGGAATGTGTATGAATGGTCACTCCGAATGTCCAGACAGATATAAGACTAGTGTAATAAACGCATTTATACGCAGAGCCCTGACTCATTGTTCCGACTTATATAACATCCACAAGGAACTGGAGAGAAGCCGTCAAGAGGAGTGAATCTGTCTGAGGAAATGTACTAAGTGGGGTGCCACAGGGGTCCATTTTGGGGCCAAACCTTTTTGTCATATACATCAATGACATAGATGAGAATATTACAAACCACATCATCAGATTTGCAGATGACACTAAGATCTATGGTAAAGTGGAAAGTAAAGGTAACACAAACGAGGAGCAACGGGTTCAAGCTCAACAAACCACAATATAGGACGGAAAACAGGCGATGCTTTTCCATCCATAGGGTTGGAAACCCATGGAACCGCCTACCCGCCGAAGGCATAGACACCAAAACTCTGCTGAGTTTTAAAATACAGCTGGAAAAGATCATCAGGGCAAATAGGGGGGACCTTTGACAAGCCGCCGGCTACCTGTCCACTAGTATTAGTGGCTTTCAGGTAAAGTATTAATAAACAACGTGTAGACGAATAGAAAACTCAACACCCATATCAGAGAAGATATTTAGAAAAATGGTATAACATTTCTCCCATAAAACTTTATTACAAAATCCACTATGAGCTCTTTTAAATGGCAGAATTTAGCCATTTTGCATAACAATTTTATATTTGTAATTAACAAGAGATAAAACAGAAAGCCATAAGCGAGATCGGTGTACTCAACACTCCCCAAAGGAGGCGAGGCTGTAGCAAATACCTTCCTGTGATTGGCTGTTGCAAAGAATGCCAACACTCTTTCTATGAATGAAATGCAAACTAAGAAATACGTCCTTTTCCACATCATGTTTTGTCCCTGACAGAAATGTTTATCTAACTTAATAATGTAGTCCAATAAGAGGGCGGAGCATCGTATCATCGATGTTATAGATTATTATTATTATTATTATTATTATTATTATTGTCAGGCAACTCCCACTGCAGACGGGAGAAGTTAGGTAGCCAGGCCAGATTTCTATAACACTTTTATATAATGGAATATTTAGTTATCACTTTATTAATACTTTTAAATAATTAACACGTCACGTTTTAGGTAGATTAAAGTTGAAACAGCATGCCATAAGTAGGACTGGTAAGCAGAATAAAGATATAATTTATGAAGTGGATGGCACCTTTAACTGATCCCTTCCTGTGATTGGCTGTGCTGAATGTCAACAAAGAATATCTACCAATGACATGGAAGCAAGTGGGGGGGGGGGGGACTTCTTACTTCAACACAACAACCCGCCTTATGGGCTGCTGTTTGGCTATTTATAGTGCGTTGGAAAAATCAGAGATGGCGCTAGGTGTATTTTGAAGGGTAAAATGTTAATAGTGCAATTTGATTCCAACAGATGGCATAAGCTGTATCTTATGACTACTATTTACCATGACTTCTTGATAGTGTTCTTTTCTGCCGACAGATGGCATCAGCTGTATTATTATTACTTCCGAATTCCCTTTAAACTGATCCACAAATCCCGTAGCTTATGATAAAGTTTTATTCAATGCTGGTATTAGGTAACTGAAGTTCTGCAATTATTTTTTTTATCTACTGTTGATGATATCATCATATAACGTCTGGTTAGGATGTTTGTCGTATATACGGTGTTAATTGTTGTTGAATTTATTGTAATTGTAATTCATATTAATTGTTGGGTTAATTATAATTGGATATTCTCTTTAATTGTTGTTCTTAACTCCCTCCCAGGCTGAGAGCCTGGGAGCTCCATGGGGGACGAGAGCCTGGGAGGACTGTATTTTTCACACCACCATGAGAGGATTGTAATGTAAATAAATAAATAAATAAATGTTTATTCAGGTAAAGTACATACATACAAGTGGTTATTCAAAAATTGATCGATTTATAGATAGAGCTGGTACATACAATGTCTAAAGCCACTATTACGCAATACGTTTCGGGCAGGAAAAACATTAAAGACTAAAACTTAATACTAATTGAGATTAAAGTATAAAATGTGTTGAGAACAAATAAAAATAAAAAAGTGGGGAACATGGCAGAAAAAGCAGCACAAATACAATTAGGTAGACAAACAGCGTTGTTTAAAAAACAGACATGGGTTGACAATATAGGGGTAAGGTAGGTTACAGGGAATTTATTAGGTAGTGCTTCGTTTTTATCTTAAACTAGTTAAGAGAGGTACAGTCTTTAACATGGTTGGGAAGGTCATTCCACATTCTGGGTCCCTTGATTTGTAGAGCATTTCTAGTTTGATTAAGTCGTACTCTTGGAATATCAGAACGGTATTAGTTTCTGGTGTGGTGTTCATGGGTTCTGTTACAACCTTCAATGAAGCTTTTGAGGTCAGGATTGGCATTACAGTTCAGCGTTTTATATATGTATAATACACATGAGAGGATGTGCAGTGACTTAATATCTAACATATTCAGAGATTTGAGTAGGGGTACCGAGTGATGTCTGGGGCCAGAGTTGGATATTGTCCTAATAGCAGCTTTGTGTTGAGTAATCAGAGGACATAAATGATTTTGGGTAGTAGAACCCCAAGCACAAATACCATAGTTGAGATTTGGATAGATGAGGGAGTAATAGAGCGTCACCAGGGCAAGGCGAGGTATATAATATCTAATCTTGGAAAGAATGCCAACAGTTTTTGAAACTTTTTTTTATGTATTTAGAATGTGACCCTGGAAATTCAGCTTGTGGTCAGTGTGAACGCCAAGGAATTTGCCATCTATTTTGTTACAAATTTGGGTATTGTTTATCCTGAGATTTATTTGATTAGAGGATTTATTGCCAAACAGAATATAGAAAGTTTTGTCAATGTTAAGGGTGAGTTTGTTGGCAGTTAGCCAAAGATGGACTTTATTTAGCTCAGTATTTACTGTGGCATTTAGAGCAAGGGGGTCAGGACTGGAGTAAATGAAGGTTGTGTCGTCAGCAAATAGAATTGGTTTGAGGTGTTGGGAGGCATTTGGAAGGTCATTAATGTAGATGAGAAAGAGGAGAGGGCCAAGTATGCTGCCCTGAGGAACACCGAAGTTGATATCTTCAGTTGGGTTTCTGGAATTCCTCTTGCAGTCATCGGGAGGACAAATCCTTCATGCAAACTGCACTTACTATCAAGAAGAAGGTATTCCTCTTGAATTTTGTCTCATCTTGGAGGATTTATTTTACTTTGGGGATATTCATCAGTCGGGATGAGGACGAAGGGTACGGTGTTATCTGCTCTCCGGATTGTGATGTTCTCTATGGACTTGTGTTGCTGCTGGGCTGCTTCTTTGTGTTTATTATCCAGGGTGTTACTCCTGTAGTCTTCCCTTGGGGGAGACATGTATACGCAGATAGCCGGAGTAGCCATGAGGCCTCTACTGGGAGTCCTCTTTGCTAACTTCTATACGGGAACACTAGAAAAACTTCAAAACGACAAAAGTAGCTGCAGATACATCGATGATATATTTGTATGTGTGAAAGACCTCCAGGAACTGTCACGATTAAAGGATCAATTAATCCTAAACTCAGTGCTTAACTTTACCCATGAACTATAGGCATCGATGGTGGACTCCCTTTCCTCCATGTCTACGTGAGAACCAAAGACAACACTTTCACTATACAAGTTTATATTAAACCCGCCAACATTGGAATGTGTATGAATGGTCACTCCGAATGTCCAGACAGATATAAGACTAGTGTAATAAACGCATTTATACGCAGAGCCCTGACTCATTGTTCCGACTTATATAACATCCACAAGGAACTGGAGAGAAGCCGTCAAGAGGAGTGAATCTGTCTGAGGAAATGTACTAAGTGGGGTGCCACAGGGGTCCATTTTGGGGCCAAACCTTTTTGTCATATACATCAATGACATAGATGAGAATATTACAAACCACATCATCAAATTTGCAGATGACACTAAGATCTATGGTAAAGTGGAAAGTAAAGGTAACACAAACGAGGAGCAACGGGTTCAAGCTCAACAAACCACAATATAGGACGGAAAACAGGCGATGCTTTTCCATCCATAAGGTTGGAAACCCGTGGAACCGCCTACCCGCCGAAGGCATAGACACCAAAACTCTGCTGAGTTTTAAAATACAGCTGGAAAAGATCATCAGGGCAAATAGGGGGGACCTTTGACAAGCCGCCGGCTACCTGTCCACTAGTATTAGTGGCCCTCAGGTAAAGTATTAATAAACAACGTGTAGACGAATAGAAAACTCAACACCCATATCAGAGAAGATATTTAGAAAAATGGTATAACATTTCTCCCATAAAACTTTATTACAAAATCCACTATGAGCTCTTTTAAATGGCAGAATTTAGCCATTTTGCGTAACAACTTTACATTTGTAATTAACAAGAGATAAAACAGAAAGCCATAAGCGAGATCGGTGTACTCAACACTCCCCAAAGGAGGCGAGGCTGTAGCAAATACCTTCCTGTGATTGACTGTTGCAAAGAATGCCAACACTCTTTCTATGAATGAAATGCAAACTAAGAAATACGTCCTTATCCACATCATGTTTTGTCCCTGACAGAAATGTTTATCTAACTTAATAATGTACTCCAATAAGAGGGCGGAGCATCGTATCATCGATGTTATAGATTATTATTATTATTGTCAGGCAACTCCCACTGCAGACGGGAGAAGTTAGGTAGCCAGGCCAGATTTCTATAACACTTTTTTATAATATAATATTTAGTTATCACTTTATTAATACTTTTAAATAATTAACACTTTACGTTTTAGGTAGATTAAAGTAGAAACAGCATGCCATAAGTAGGACTGGTAAGCAGAACAAAGATATAATTTATGAAGTGGATGGCACCTTTAGCTGATCCCTTCCTGTGATTGGCTGTGCTGAATGTCAACAAAGAGTTTCTACCAATGACATGGAAGCAAGTGGGGGGTTGGGGGGACTTCTTACTTCAACACAACAACCCGCCTTATGGGCTGCTGTTTGGCTATTTATAGTGCGTTGGAAAAATCAGAGATGGCGCTAGGTGTATTTTGAAGGGTAAAATGTTAATAGTGCAATTTGATTCCAACAGATGGCATAAGCTGAATCTTATGGCTACTATTTACCATGACTTCTTGATAGTGTTCTTTTCTGCCGACAGATGGCATCAGCTGTATTATTATTAAAAAAATAAATAAAAAATAAAATGTTTATTCAGGAAAGGTACATACATACAAGAGATTTTACATAAATTGATCGATTTATAGATAGAGCTAGTATATACAATGCCTAAAGCCACTATTACGCAAAGCGTTTCGGGCAAGTAAAACGTTAATGACTAAAACTTAATACTAATTGAGTATACAGAATAAAATGTGTTGAGAACAAATAAAAATAAAGATAAAAAGGGGGGGAACATGGCTGAAAAGCAGCACAAATACAATTAGGTAGACAAACAGCGTTGTTTAAGAAAACAGACATGGGTTGACAATAGAGAGGTAAGGTGATTGATTGATTGATGAAGATTAAGCCACCCAAGAGGTGGCACGGGCATGAATAGCCCGTAAGTGGTGGCCCTTTCGAGCCATTACCAGTATCAAAAGATGATACTGGAGATCTGTGGAGGCGCAACTCCACCCTGCGTGACGGGAGATGTCTCCCGGACCAAGTGGTGACCAAATGGTGAGGGGTAAGGTAGGTTACAGGGAATTTATTAGGTAGTGCTTCTTTTTTTCTTAAACTGGTTGAGAGAGGTACAGTCTTTAACATGGTTGGGAAAGTCATTCCACGTTCTGGGTCCCTTGATTTGTAGAGCATTTCTAGTTTGATTAAGTCGTACTCATGGAATATCAAAACTGAATTTATTTCTGGTGCGGTGCTCATGGGCTCTGTTATAATCTTCAATGAAGCTTTTGAGGTCAGTATTGGCATTACAGTTCAGCGTTTTATATATGTATAATACGCATGAGAGAATGTGCAGTGACTTAATATCTAACATGTTCAGAGATTTGAGTAGGGGTACCGAGTGATGTCTGTGGCCAGAGTTGGATATTGTCCTAATAGCAGCTTTGTGTTGAGTAATTAGAGGACGCAAATGATTTTGGGTAGTAGAACCCCAAGCACAAATACCATAGTTGACATATGGATAGATGAGGGAGTAATAGAGAGTCACCAGGGCATAGCGTGGTACATAATATCTGATCTTAGAAAGAATGCCCACAGTTTTTGAAACTTTTTTTTATATATTTAGAATGTGTCCCTGGAAATTCAGCTTGTGATCAATGAGAATGCCAAGGAATTTGCCATCTAATTTGTTACAAATTTGGGTATTGTTTATTTTGAGATTTATTTGATTAGAGGATTTATTGCCAAACAGAATATAGAAAGTTTTGTCAATGTTAAGGGTGAGTTTGTTGGCAGTTAGCCAAAGATGGACTTTATTTAGCTCAGTATTTACTGTGGCATTTAGAGCAAGGGGGTCAGGACTGGAGTAAATGAAGGTTGTGTCGTCAGCAAATAGAATTGGTTTGAGGTGTTGGGAGGCATTTGGAAGGTCATTAATGTAGATGAGAAAGAGGAGAGGGCCAAGTATGCTGCCCTGAGGAACACCAATGTTGATGGGTAGGGTGGGAGAAATTGTATTATTCACAGAAACATACTGGAGCCTGTCAGTAAGGTAGGATTTGAGGTATTGCAGGGAGTGTCCTCTGACTCCATAATGATGTAATTTAAGAAGAAGGTTTTGGTGGTTGACAGTGTCAAAAGCCTTACGCAGGTCCACAAATAACCCAACAGGGAACTCATTTTTATCAAGAGCTGCATGAATCGAGTTAATCATACAAATAAGTGCATCGTTAGTGCTTTTTTTGGGTCTGAAGCCATATTGACAAGAGCTAAGTATATTGTGTTTGGCTAGATAAGAGTAAAGCTGCTTGTAGATTAGTTTTTCAAATATTTTTGACAAGTATTTATTTTTGTAAATATATTTTGTAATATATTAGTATTAATATTAGTTTTGAGCATAATATATGACTAACGGTCGCTTGAGCACTGACTGAACGCTTGCCACATTATGGAGCCTTGATCAGTCAAAAGTAATTATTCTACGAGAGATGCTTTTGTAAAGGTCGTTTGTTGTTACAAATTGTATTAATAGATTATTCAACAGTTTTGCTATACCGTATAACGAAGTGAAACAGTAAATAGATAGAGTAGTTAGTTTTTTCAGGAATTAAGAAGAGATTTTCTTTTAGTTTATGGTTACACTTATAATGCATCTTTATCAATTAATAAAATTGAAAGGTATTTTAATATATATGAATATAGCTATACAAATGGTTTAGAAGTAATGTTACGTATATTTAAAATTAAATGTATATATTAAAGTGAGGAACAAATATGACAAGTTGGAGTGAGTGTTGAGGTGTGAGGAGCGTGGGGGAGGTGAGGCGCGGAGCCTGGCGCGCCTTGCTGACGTCCATCTCCTGACACACACACACACACACGACTGTCAAGTCCCCTCCTGACACTCATTCCCTTGTTCCCCCAACTGTCTGGCTGCTACTGATAGTCAACTGTCTAAATCTGTAGCTGTCACTCGTCTGGCTTGGACGGTATTGCCAGTTATCTGTCGAGGTAGGCTGGTCCTGTCTACGATTGTTTGTCACTTCTGTCCAGGCGTCACATTACACAGAGTCGTCACCTAGAAGATCAGCCGTCGTACACGGCTTATAAAGGAGGTATGTACCGGACAGGAAAATTGTAAATGGTATTTGATTTTTGTTGTCGGGGACAGAAATAAAGTCTTTGGACTTGTATAAGCTTCACAGGCTTACCCAAGTCCCAATACGCCAACAAGACCCTTGTTTAACTTTCGGGTACCTATTTTACTGCTAGGTGAACAGAGGCATCAGGTGTTAAAAAGAATGTTGCCCAAATGTCTCATCTTTTCCAAGAATCAAAGATTTTATTATTCAGTTGAGAACTGGTTGCACTAACCAAGAAGCTTAGTTGCTCAGGTTAAGCACTATTGGGGCTGAGCAGACACTGGTTGAGTGACCACACTGACATGGTGTCTTTCTGGCCTGCCCTAGCCAGGTTGTGACAATCCTTTCATGACGTTGAATGGATTGTCAAGCCTGGAATACCTAGCCAACCTGTCGTTGACAGGTGTTCTCATCGTATTGGAACAGTTCAATAAATTCAATAAATTTCAAATGTATTAGTTTATTTGTAGATACTATATGGCCTGTGTCAATTAGATTTTGTATGAATTTAAATAATATATCATGTACAGTACTTATATGTACTAGTATTTAATTTTTATTATGAATGTTGAACTATTTCCTATGTAATGTACAAGAAGCAGCTCGTAAGTGCTTTCATCTATTGCTAGTGATAAGAAGTTGTTTCATGTTATTGTACACCAAAAACGTTCCTTAATTCCCTCAGAAAGGGCACTTTCCTGGCAGAATCCCTACCCTATGTATCTTGTTTGACAAAATTCAAAATAAAAGTACTGTATATATATAATTTGTCCTAATGGAATTACACACTTTTTAAATTTTAGTAAAAAATAAGCAGTAATAGTAATAGTTTAGTAATAGTAATAGTTTAGTAATAGTAATTTAGTAATAGTTTAGTAATAGTAATAGTAATAGCAGTAGTTTAGTAATAAAATAAAATATTTTAGTAAAAATAAGCTAAAAATTCTAGATTCTACAATTTGGTCATGGTAAGGCTATTACTCCTTAATTATTCATGAGGATTTTTTCCAATTAAATTTTGAACATTTGTACTGAATTGGCATTTACACTTTGGTGGGTATGAGATTCCATGGTTTATTACCCCATGGGGGAAAAAAAAAATCCTGTTATCTGACCTACATTATGGCTTATTGGGCTTCAAGTTGTTGCCCTTGTGGGAGTTGCATTGTCCTTTTTTTTTTTCAAAGAAGTGGTCTGGATTAATATATCTTCCAATTTGTTTAGTATTTTAAGTCTAATGAGATCAACTGTTTCATTTGTAGTTTTGTTAGTATTGAGGCCCCTCCACCATTCCTGGTGAGAGTTGGTGTGATAATAGACTAACCAAATGATGGGAATTCCAAACGGCTAGATAGATTGTCTGCTATGGATGTTTCGTGATTTAATAACGATCACTTTCTGTATGAGAAGAAATTGTTGCTCATGACTTTAGGCTACAGTCATGAAAATTATAAAATATTCAAAGGCAGTAACTAACACATTGTTTCTTCATATTTACACTACCTTATTTAATTGTTACAGTATATATACAGTATACTATCAACCTTTATGGTTTCATCTAAAGTGATTTTTTATTTCATAGAATCAAAACCAATTTGTTAAATTTATACATTGGTATTGGTAATTATAAATCTATCACCATAATGCAATTTTTAAGGGGTTGCCCAGCATCACAGATGCCGAGAGACAGTGCCTTTCATTTTTGCTTTAGAATTTCCTTGGTAAGCTTCATCCATCACTCACTCGGCATACTTTGACATTTTTGCCACTTACATTTTAATTACTTTACCTACCTCAAATACCCTTAGTTTTTAACAGTTGGCACTACATAGTGACGGAGGTCCAGGTTAAGCATTTATAAGTTTTCCTCATAAATTCATTAAGACATAATACTGAAAGGATGCAGTGCAATTGTAATACATTGCAATATTAATAGAAATTTACAACAGGTAACAAGACGTAACAGAATATAATTTAAATTTATAAAAAAGTACAGTACAGTATATTGTAAAGAGTATTGTGGTTCATATTATAATTTTAAGATTTTTATCCCTACTTTACTAGAATTATTTAGAACACTCGTATATCTTGAACCTTGGTCCTCCATCAGTATTATAATAAATCACACTGTACATTGTGCTTTTGCTTTCCTTCCTACCATACCAATTGTTTATATCTTGCATATTGATAATACATTTATTAATATAGCCTTAAAAATTTGGTGACTGAATGGGATATTTTATTTTCGTGAAGAACTCTTGCACATTACTTCAGTGTGAGATGCACTCAAATTTATTGAAGGCATTTAGAAACCTAACAATTTTATTTTTAGATGTATAATGTATGCTAATACAATTTTCTTATTGTTTTTATGTCCTTGCTTTGTAGTTGCAATATCTTTCAGACATGGTTCAAGTAGTGTTCGTTCACCCGGATCTCGGCATTGGTGGTGCTGAACGTCTTGTAGTAGATGCTGGTTTGGCACTTAAGAGAAAAGGCCATGATGTCCAGTTCTTTACTGCCCATCATGATCCTGGACACTGTTTTCCAGAAACTAGGGATGGCCAATTAGAAGTAACATGTATTGGCGACTGGCTCCCACGTTCCACTTTTGGAATGCTAGCAGCATTCTGGGCGTATATTCGTATGATTTATGTATCTTTGTATCTAGTTATGTTTAGTGGAGTGAAGTATGATGTTGTGTTTGTAGATCAGGTATCGGCATGCATACCTTTCCTAAGACTTAAAAGCAATACAAAAATAATTTTTTATTGTCATTTTCCAGACCAGCTATTGACACAGAGAAAATCTTTCCTTAAAAAAGTTTATAGATATTTTTTGGATACTTTAGAGGAGAAAACAACAAACCAGGCTGACTGTGTTTTGGTAAACAGTCACTTCACTGCTAGTGTATATAGGGAAACATTTAAATCTATCAAAACTTCACCATCAGTTTTGTATCCATCATTAGATTTTGACAATTTTGATAAATATTCATCATTGACATTAAAAGATGTAGGTTTAGACATAAGTAGTGACTGTATATTCCTCTCGCTGAATCGATTTGAACGTAAGAAGAACATTGACCTGGCCTTGAAGTCCATGAAATTGCTTCTAGATTCGTTAAACAAAGTTGAAGCCTCGCGCATTCACTTAATAATTGCTGGTGGATATGATGACAGAGTGCAGGAAAACATAGAGTATTACAGCGAGTTAGCTGCACTCGCCATTAATTTAGACATACTAGATAAGGTTACTTTCCTAAAGTCTCCTTTAGATAAGGTGAAAGTTGCTCTTCTCAGATCAGCAAAATGTCTTCTTTACACACCAGACAAGGAGCACTTTGGAATTGTACCAATAGAAGCCATGTATGTTGGCACACCAGTTATAGCAGTCAATAGTGGAGGTCCCACAGAGACAATTGTGAATGGAGAAACAGGGTTTCTTTGCAAGCAGGACCCAGAAGATTTTGCCAAGGCAATGAAGAGGTTTGTTACTGGTGTTGATGAAAAGGACAATATGGGAGATTTGGCTCATAGTCGCGTAGTTACCAATTTTTCCTTTATTAAATTCTCTGACCATCTCCATTACATAGTCCAAGGTCTCGTAGATGAAAGAAAACTGAAGTAGCTCTTGCAGTTTTGTGTTGGTTACTGGAAATTGAGAAATACATTAATCACTTAATCTGTGTGATTCTACTCTTCATATTTTGTTAGTCCTATACCAGGTACAGTACTGTATTACTTATAATTTGATCCAAAGTATTCTATTTATATAATGTTTCATGATGTTAGATTGATTACACAAGTGTGTGTGCCTTTTCATTAAAAAGCAATAGTGATGTTCAGTCTATATTTTTTATCATCAATGATAAGGATTTAGATTGTATTATCCTGAGAATATACTACAGTATTGTACTGGAATCTTCTAAAATTGCAAAAGCTGAAAATATTGCACATATAAAATGTATTTTTACGTCCAGATATTGATGGCTTGCAACATTTTAGATAGTACAGTACTTATTTTAGGTTAAACAATCTAGAGAAAGGAATATTTGCCATGCCTAAAAATTGTCATGCAATCAGTGTTTAAATTAGTTTTAAAATATTTACATATGTAATATTTAACAATTTAGTCATTGCATTTTGAGGAAGCAGTCTGATGAGTTAATTGCTTTGATTACAGTGGCTGTTTACATTTTGTGATAGGTGTTTGAACACCAGTGTTGTGACCGGCAGCATTTACTTTGTATTCATCTTTTTAATTGTAAGATTTTTGCCTATTTTGTATATGCGTACCAATAAAATTTGTTTCCATAAAACCATGAAACTATAAATGATTAAATACCAATGTGATTAATATTATATGAACAGAATTTAGGAGTACTGTACAGTATATTGTAAACCTAATCCGAAGGTTGTACTGTACACCCATTTTGTTGATAGGGTGTCAGTGACCGTATTATTGCACAAAGGTCCTGTTGTGCAGTTGGATCACAGCTGAAAGAAGTATTTCAGTAAAGTTTTCTTTCACATGATGCTGCTGTTCACCTAACAATAAATATGTTCCAGGGAAGTAGGGAACTGCCATGGGTTGCATCCTGAGGAAAGTCAGGAATTGGCCTGGGGGGGGGACTTCAATAAGCCTAGCAGGCTTTCTGTTCCTGACTATGGAAAACCAAAAGGTGACAAATTAAAAATTTTACAGTACTGTATAAAGTGACTAAAATTTTATTGTAAATTACTAGTAAGAACTCTCTCTAATTTGATATTTATGGCCCTTGGTGTTGAAGATCTATTTTTGATTTGACTTTTCTTTTTATAATTATTGATCACCTTTTGGCATAGATTTAAATGCAATTACAGTACAGTACTTTGTTTTTCCAGTTCATTATTAACATGAATATGCATTGTGATAAGCGATGCTCTCGTGAGAGCTTTTCCATTTTGGTTATACAGCCTGTACAGTATTGTCAAGATTATATATTTTAAAAACATAATAGCCCTGGTGCTCTGTTTGTCAAAATTGTCATTAGTTTATACAGTACTGTACTGTAAGTTTTGAGTTGAAAATTTAAGGGTTAAGGGATATTCTGCATAGTGATATGCATAGAAAATTGAATGGAATGTACATTACATCAGTGTTGTTGGAGGTCAGTTTATTAAATCAAATTACAGAAATAAAAAACAACACGTGCCAGCTTAGAAAATGCACATATTTAAATGTGTAACAATAGCTTCTTTCAAATGTAAACAAAAATTCTGGATCCCATTCTTTGCTGAAGACTGAGGTTGCATGCAAATTTAGTTTTTTGTTTTTATGCCTGAAACTACAGCGAAGGGTTAGGACATAGACATTATTATTATTATTTTATTTATTTATTTATTTATTCATATATGCCTGTGTTAGTTACCTAAGGCACCTGTAGTGAGTGGCCAGGCTCATGAGTGAACCACCACCTGGAAGCTCCAACTCTTGCTGGCATTCCTTGTTCTGATGCTATCCACTCTTCTCGACTAAGTGACCTGTACCCTTTCTCTGATCCCATAAGACTCCTTTGCCAGCATCCCCCTACTTCAGCTGTGGGGTACACACACTGTATCTTAAGATACAAAAATAATGAATTCATTTTGTCAGGGGACAGGCATCCTGTGTATACACACAGGGTCCCAGTAGTATAGTCGGGTTAATTCTCTACTCGCAATTGGGAGTTCTGGGTTCGAATCCCTAGTGGGACAGAAATGGTTGGGCACATTTCCTATCACCTAATTCCTCTGTTTATCTAGTAACAAATAAGTACACTGGCTGCCTGTCCTCTGATAACAATTATTAAAATTATGAATTCTAAATTCTGGGTACCTATTTGCTGCTAGGTGAACAGGTGCAGTAGGTGATAGGAAATGTGCCAAATCATTTCTGTCCTACCTGGGATTTGAAAAACAATTCTTGACTGAGAGTTGAGAATGAACCCAACTGTACTTCTGGGACCCTCAAGCAACCAAACTTTGTATACTTCTTCAGAGTGGTAAAGTCTTAAAATCAATGACACATTATACTGTACTGTAATACTTACACCTGAATTCCATATTTGGGCTCCCCAATGTGGACGAAATATTTTAACTATAACATGTCATTTAAAAAAGATCTTATTGATGACCTGAAACTCCATCTCGAACTCTTGAAATGTTGATGCCTGTTATACTCGGTCAGTAGCCTATTATTGTAGTAGTAGTAGTCTAATCCAGCGAGCAGGATGAATGCCTACAGCAGTTTCACTTCTCAACAATATTGCATATTGTTGAATATGGAATTTGGAGTCAAAATCCACCACTCACTAAAAGTTGCACAACAGGTGGGTGCAGCAGTCAGAAGAGCTAACCAAACACTTGGGATAATCAAGCATACTCTTGACTCTAAGGTAAAAGAAGGTAATGGCGCAACTGCATAAATCTCTGGTGTGCTCCCATTTGGGTTACTGTATCCAAGCATGGAGACCTCATTTTCAGAAGGACATAGCTGCTTTGGAGAAGGTGCAACACCGGTCAACAAAAGTCATTCCAGAGCCAAGTCATCTCTCGTATCAGGAATGCTTGAAGGCCACAGGGCTAACGACACTGCAAACCAGGCATAACACTGCGGATCTCACTGAAACTTTTAAAATACTGAAAAAGTTAGAGGTTGATATGGATTTTTTCTTCAGGTCAGATGTAACACAAACAAGTAACAACTGTTTAAAGCTCAACAAGCCACAGTGTATGAGAACAGGAGATGCTTTTTCACCCACAGGGTTATTAACCCATGGAACCGCCTACCCGCCGAAGCCGTAAATGCCAAAACTGTCCAGTTTTAAAATATACCTGGAAAATATCAAGGCAAATGGAGGGGGGGGGAGGGACCTTCGACAAGCTGCCGGCTTCGTGTCCTCGTCGAGGCCATTATGGTTAGTGGCTCTCAGGTAAGTCAAGTATATAGTGTCGTGATTACGCTCCCACATTTGTGTCGTGGATATCTACAGGTCGGCTTGTAAACCTCGGCCCCTCGGGTTCCAGTGATCCTAGCAATTCAGCGGCTCAACAGTAACACTTCCTCTTAGTTCTAAAACCATGTCATCTTAAGTAGTCCAAAAAACACTAATTGAGCAAGTTGAAATATATATTTTTCTTCTAAAGACGTAACGAATTATATTCATATTAGTCGGTTATCCATTTGCTCTTCATCAGCCCTGTCATGTCTGGTATACCAACTCATCCTCCTTTTTAGATAGTATTTTGTGTAACTACAGTATGTGGACCATAGTACATATACTGACACAATAGACAATTAGTAGAATTTAGTACTATTCACTTTATAGTCAAGAAAAAATAAAGCTAAAAACGAAACTTGAATAATCCTAGGCCTACTATAGCATATACTATATTAGGCTTCATATAGCATATATAGGGTTAGGATAGGTTGGGTTTTATTAGCAACAAAAACCAAACTTTTTACTGTTTGTCCAAATTCGTTAGTGCCAAATGGCCAGGAAAATGTGAAGTATTAAAAATAGCTTCCAGGAAGTGTTCAGTCTAGATCCTCGTTACTTAGAGGAAGAGAATGATTAAAAAGATTTGCCATAGTAAATGGAATGAACGCATGAAGTATAATAGTGGCAGCAGATTCCATATTGAGGGTAAAATGTTGGCTTTGGCAGTGTATGATGTGGGTGCCACTCGGTCAGTTAGGTTAAATACCAGTAGGCTGGATGGCTGACAACACGGAAAGCCTCGCCATTAAATAGAGAGACCAAGATAAGTATAATGCTGTCTTGTCTCCGGTAATTTATAGAGCTCTATGACTAATCAATTGAAAAAAGAGGGTCGGGACCCAAGAGCTGAAGCTCAACCCAGGCAAGCCCAGGTATTCGAGTGTACATATTCTCGCGTGTGCAACAAATAAACTGCGCAGAGAAATGCAACTACAGAGTGTATTCAAGATGGTGCAGGTGGGAGATGATAGCACGCGACAGAGCCAAATAAGGGCCACACTACACCAAGGTAGCAAGTTTGAGGCAGCGGTGGTAACTCTCCCACCTAGAGTTTTGAGAACAACGTCTACAGTCGGTGAGGCCCTCGCCTCCCTCCAACACCTGTTGCTTCACCAGTGCCAAACTGCTATGGGTGTCATGTTACATATCTATGTACATCATATTTTCCAGCTCGTTGGCGGTGACTTTTCTTCTAATTTGCTAAAAGTCTCTCTTATGCTCGACGTGTGTTATTTGTCTGAGTTAAATGAGTGATCGTACGCCTCCAGTGACGGTCAGCGACAAAATCTCGCTCACTGAGACTACTTTAGGGAGTTCTCACCGGGCGTTCCAATAATATTGGCACTGCTCTCTGAGGGTGAAACTCCTTTACGGTGGGCAGTTATACACCGGGATTTCTGCAGTGAGGCCGACAGAAAAAAATACATCAGTCCCAAACGAAGTTGATAAATTAAGGTGGATATTATACAGTGTGAAAATCAAAATACGTGAGATTCCGAAGTACGTTTCACAACAGTTTAGTTTTACCCCATCTGTGGCAGGTACTCAACTTTTCAGTGGTGGGCCAAGACTCGAAGATGGCGGAGAACAAGGGGGGACTCTTTGCGAAAACTGTCCAAAAACATGCGGGCAGAGCTAAGGAAAAGGTAAGTACTAATAACTAGGCAAGTTGAACACCTGAACTATCACAAGACGTAGATTTCACATGAATGCACAGTCAAAATTCCGTCGTAAATAGACAGTGAAGATGAGAGTTGTACAGACATGGAGGGTTCCGCCTCCCAACTTTGACAAACCAGCTGGCTGAATGACCATAATAGCGGGCCTGACTTAGCCATGGGTAACTAAAGATAGCAGTGATGTGTATCGCATGTCAAAGATTTAATTATTAGTGGCAATTTAAAGGTTCTTTCCTGTTAAGTCTGAAGGTTTTACAACGTTGAGGCGAGAGTTGTCATGGATGGCACCGCGACTGCTCGGCCCCTTCTGGAGTTATGTTATTATTCGGCAACAGGAAGATATCTGTAGAAAGTGTTGAATGACTTTATATTCACGGTGCATAGCTTGACTGGTTGGCGTCACTCTTCGCTGTTGCAACGTCGGTTATCGCGAGAAATTTGACCTCATAAGGCGGGGTAGCAAGGCTCTTCACCAGTGTGGAGCGTGAGGGCGGTGACATACCTGTTGAGGGGAGGATTTCGGGGCACGGTACAGTGGCAGGGATATTTCTGGCCATTGTGGACTGTAGGGCCCATCATCTATGGGTGTTTTTATCATTTATGGTGTGTAGGGTTGAGCATTAGTGGGTATTTCGTAAGTTATAGGCGACGTGGATATTCGACAGTGGGTATTCTGCAAGTTATAGGTGACGTGGATATTCGTCAGTGGGTATTTTGCAAGTTATAGGTGACGTGGATATTCGACAGTGGGTATTTTGCAAGTTATAGATGACATGGATATTCATAGTGGGTATTTTGCACTTTATGGAGAAGTGGTTGATCATCAGGATATTTTGTTATCTTATGTAATGTGAGATTGATCATTATGGGTATTTTGTAATTTGTGGAATGTGGGGTTGATTATCTGTGGGTATTTTGTAATATATGAAATTTGGGGTTGATCATCTGTGGGCATGTTTAAAGTCATGGACAATGGGTGATTATCTGTTCACAGTCTGTGGGTATGGAGCAACGATATTACTCAATACAGTTGCTACAGTACTGTAGCAACTGTACTAAGAGCAATATAGTTGTTTCAGGTACATTTTAACCCATAGTTGTGTCTTCCATTGTATACAAATTTGCAACTGTAGACAATTTTACTACTATTTTGTTTTGAGGGGAAATCATATTATGAATTACACATGTTTTCTTTCATATGATAACTGTACGTAGAATCTCGTCTCAGTGTGAATGGCGAGTATTTACACGTGGGTCACACTCTCCCTCTAATGGCTTCAATGAGGACAGGAAGCTGGGAGCTTGTTGAAGGTCCCTCAATTTGTCCTGATGATTTTGTCAAGCTGGATTTTTTTAAATTCATCAGCATTTTGGCATTTATGGCTTCGGTGGGTAGGTTTCTTTCATGGGTTTATAATTATGGATGGAAAAGCACCTGTTTTCTGTCCTGCATTGTGGCTTGAGCTTGAAACCATTGTTCCTTGTTAATGTTACATCTGACCTTTTGAAGTTCTGGATCAATTATAAGTGGGATGTTTTTGAGCAATCATAGTCTAATACTGTACATACCTACATACATGAATATCAGTACTGTATATACAGTGCATATTTCATGATAGTTGGATTACCATGTTAAGAAAATTCTCTTTCATTGTTTAATGATATTGGGCATCACCAACAGTAATGTCAGTAATCAAGGTCAGTGCTAAAATATTTAATTTTATGGTCAAATCAAAATAAATATTGCTTGAAAATCTGCAGGTGATTAGTGGCTTCAGAACAAATAAGAGTAAATACTTATACTGTACAAACATTTTATACTATAACTGCACCCCAATGTATTTTATATAAATTATTATTATTATTATTATTATTATATAACAAAAAAACTAGTAAAGTACTGTAATTTATTAAATTGGGTGGAATGTAAAATGCTGGAGGCTAGCCTTCTGTTATTACCTGTTTTTGCATGTGTAGTTAGTCAGTACAGTATATGAAAACAAGAAAAAACTGATATGGAACATTAAATCTAATACCCTACACAACTACCTTCATTTACTCTTAAATGGTGTAGTGGATAGTATCCTTACCTGCTTGCCAAGTAAGCAAGAAAGACCCATGTCTGAACCATGGGCAAGAGGGCACAATTACACACTGATCCTTTATCGATCGCCCCATTCATGATTAACAAATTTTGTTCTGAGTAAAACAAATAGAGTAAGGCTTAAGATGAGGTGTAGATAGAAAAGCTAATTTTGAATGAATTTTAATTATACAGGACTGTATATTGAAAAATATAAAAGGGGTACCATCTCTGACTGGAAGAAGGGGGGGGGGCATAGCCTCGGAGAAAAGTACTGTATACACAACACTTTTTTATTTTTAG
The DNA here is from genome assembly GCF_040958095.1 of Procambarus clarkii. Taxonomy (NCBI): domain Eukaryota; kingdom Metazoa; phylum Arthropoda; class Malacostraca; order Decapoda; family Cambaridae; genus Procambarus; species Procambarus clarkii. Next base: position 9,084,855 of record NC_091199.1, on the reverse strand, counting down.
GGCCCCTTCAATGCGGTTTCCATGTTCTTTTGTCCTACCATCTCCATTTTTTGGTTTGTTTTGCTTTATTCTGTATTTATATATTATATTTTATATACTGTATAAAATACTAAATTATAATTTAATATATAATATTAATTTCATAAAATATTAGTTATTATTTAGTATATTATATACTTTATATAGTACATATATTGTATATCGCATCAAAATGTTAGAGTACACTTCAGCTCCTCTTATCAATGTGCTCAATGTGGATTCTGCTCCTGAAATAATCGTGCTAGGATGTTTTTGATTTTTAGGTGTGCCACGTTATTTATGTAAATCCTAAATTTTTCATAATGTCTTAAGATTAAGTAAGGTTTAGACTTCACTATACTGTATAGTGCAGTATTGGATATTGTAGAACTGTAATACCATGGGTCTGAAGGGGAAAAAGATCAGGTTTGATTAGCTCAATAATTTGAACAATGGTTTTAATTTTTTTCAAGTTATCTGGGAGATAGAGAGCTTATCTGATTAATTAGTTGATAGTTTCACTGTACTGCAATGAGTATGAAAAGTAAAATTGTATTCGGTTACAAAAATTTATTTTAAAATTGGAATATTATATAGACATACTGTATCCACAGGGGGTCAGGCTGAAAAGAAAATGGATAACTGACTTTTTTGTGGATACCCTGAATATGTCGAAGAAAAATTTAAAAAAAATTGTTAACATATTAAGAAAATGGCATGGTTATAGAAGTGGGAAGACGTGTTATTGACGAGTTGCTGAATTGCTAGGTTCACGGGAACCTGAGGGTTGAACTCTGTATGCTGAGCAGCAGATGTCCACACTGTACAAATAAGGGGTGTAATCACTAGGTGAATATGGTACTGCACTGTAAACCCTATTGCTGTGACATCTATTCTTGTACATTCATGTTCTGTATTTTTGTAATCTACAACAAATGTGTTAAGCAATAGCTTTATTTGTATATACTTTCTATTGGTATGTAAAGTTTGTTGGAGATTATGACGCCTTGTTCATTTTAAGGATTGACTTAGCATCTGCTTGTTCATCTGCTTGGTGTTGAAATTTAAAGCTAGTCCTTCCATGCTGCTCACCTTACAATTCAAAAATGCTGGAGAGTCTAGGGATGCAGGTTTGCTTCCATCATACTGCCTCGATATGTTCTCGGATGCATCACATTACAGTACAGTTTTGTGATTTCATTTCAGAGGGTCAAAGGATCCCGGTAGTACAGTCGGGTTCGTTCTCGACGCACAATTGAGAATTCCGGGTTCGAATCCCAGGTGGGACAGAAATGGTTGGGCACATTTCCTTTCACCTAATGCTGCTGTTTACCTAGCAGTGAGTAGATACTCAAGAGTTAGTCAGCTTGTTGTGGGGTTGCATCCTTGGCGGGGTCAGTAATTCAGCCTTGGGTGGGGGGGAGGGGGAACCTTGTTAAAAGCCAAAATGTGTATGAATACACTCTGGCTTCCTGTTCCCCGACACAATGTATTATTATTATTTTGCGTGCTGTCTTCAGTATTCTGGTTTTGATATTTTAATATTTGATATTGGAAAAAATATAAATCTTTCTGATGTATATTCTGGTTTTGTATATATTATATACAAATAGTCTATATTATTTTATCAGTTATACAGTATATATTATCTGATCAATAATTTATATATTGATATATATTACTGTACCAGTAATATATATATATATATATATATATATATATATATATATATATATATATATATATATATGTGTGTGTATATATATATATATATATATATATATATATATATATATATATATATATATATATATATATATATATATATATATATATATATATATATATATATATATATATATATATATATATATATGTCGTACCTAGTAGCCAGAACTCACTTCTCAGCCTACTATTCAAGGCCCGATTTGCCTAATAAGCCAAGTTTTCCTGAATTAATATATTTACTATAATTTGTTTCTTATGAAATGATAAAGCAACCCTTTTCTCTATGTATGAGATCAATTTTTTTTTATTGGAGTTAAAATTAACGTAGATATATGACCGAACCTAACCAACCCTACCTAACCTAACCTAACCTATATTTATAGGTAAGGTTAGGTTAGGTAGCCCAAAAAAGCTAGGTTAGGTTAGGTTAGGTAGGTTAGGTAGACGAAAAAACATTAATTCATGAAAACTTGGCTTATTAGGCAAATCGGGCCTTGAATATTCTGCTGAGAAGTGCGTTCTGGCTATTAGGTACGACATATATATATATATATATATATATATATATATATATATATATATATATATATATATATATATATATATATATATATATATATATATATATATATATACATATATACATATATACATACATACATACATACATACATACATACATACATACATACATACATACAGTATATCAATATAACCACCTCATATATTGAGGGCATGATGGCTGAGTGGACAGCACTCAGGGTTCGTAGTCCTAAGGGTCTGGGTTCTATCCCCGGCGGAGACGGAAATAAATGGGCAGATTTTCCAAGTGCTCTTAACTATCCATTGGTTAAATGCCATTTGGTGTGGCCAGTAATGAGCTGGGTGATTGCTCAGACAGCTTTGCCCTTGGTTAAGGGAGGTGTGGAGAGTTCAATAGGCCTAATAGGCTTTATGTCCCCCATGCAGTGATATACCATTTTTTTTTATTTATTTATATACAAGGAGATACAGTAAGTTTTATTTTTGTGTTACTGTAACAAGCATAGGTACATGCAGCAATGTGCCGCTACTCCTTCCTATATGAAGGATTATAGAGTATAGGTCGTAGGTCTGTGAGTTCATCTAATATCCCCATCTTGTAGGATGTTTAGTCTGACTGTACAGTACATAGAATCAGGGGAAACAGGAAATGCAAGTCTAGTTTACTAGCCTGCACTTGCAAACTTTGGTTAAAGCACAAGAATTTCTTCCAATATTTATGAGTGTATGAAGTAATTACAGAGCTCAAAGTATATCATACCATTTGTCCTGAAGTCATTGGTAACATTGCACTCACAAGTATAGTGTAGGAGTGTGTCCCCATATCTTGTTCACATAGTTTACATTTGGAATGCTCACCATTGGGGATTCATTACTAGGAGCCACCTAATATAAGTACAGTATCAATATTCCAACCTAATTCTGGCAAGTACCATGTCAGTACAATGGGCTGTGAAAGTACAGTACTGTACATATGTTGTGATTAAGTGGTACATTCTTAGAATGTTGCTAACTTTATCATGCATTCTTATAAAGCCACTAGCATGCTTAGTATTTCAAGCAAATCATAGATTTTAAGATTTGCTTGACATGGTGTGTAGTTAGTGTTTGTGTAAAAATTTTCACTGTAGCCTAATAGGCACTGCAAGTTTTCTTTGTAAAATATCAAATGCATATTTTTATTTTGAAAGTAATATTACTCGAGAAAATACAGTAATAATAGTTTGCAGACAATAAGTCACAATAATGTGGCTGAAGATATGAAGACTAAACCCCACACACCAGAAGATGAGGAGACGACAATATTTCGGTCCATCCTGGACTATTATCAAGTCGATTGTGGTAATGGTCCAGGACGAACTGAAACATCGTCGTCTCATCTTCTGGTGTGTGGTTTAGTCTTCGTAATTTTAGTTTTAATATTAATTATAAGTACAGTACAGTACAGTTTGAGTGTGTATACATATTGTTAGTTCTCTTAATAGCTCTTGGCCCCTTGATAGTTTTGTAACATTTGTTCCGGTTGAACAGTGTGTGTAACCTTGGCACATATAAATTAGTACAAGAGAGAGAGCAACCACTTGAAGCCCACATCAGCATGTTAAGTAGTGTGTGCCTGGTGAAACTAGCATCTAGGGCACTTTCTGAATTTATAATGTACAGTACTGATTATGGCATTCATTTTCATGGGTCTTCATGGAAGTATAATAGGGTTTATTATTCATTTGTAGTTGTTAGACGAGAGTAATTCATATTCATTTGTGGTGGTAGTAGTCCAGTGGGTACTGTAAGCAGGAATATTTCTTTCTATCCTTTTCCACACTCTACATATCGTCCATGTTAAACAAAATGAACGGCAATAAAAAAGACAAGATGTCTTCAATCATTATATTTTAGTACAGTATGTATAAATGTTCCAAATATTAAGGAATCGTGAGTAGACCTAAAAAAAATGGGGGGGGGGGGGCCTTTAGCAATTACAGTACTTGCTATGCTGTAGCATTTACTATACATGCTATTACAGGTACTCTACTTAATGGGTATACATTTTGATCATTATTATTTTGCTCGCACTGTGGGTTACCCCCACCAGAGATACTTGCTCCGAGGGGTTTAGTATCCTCTTCGATGAGCCGACTCCTCTCCAGTAATCATGAGTCTGGGTAGCACACTGGACTTGT
>NC_091199.1:9002886-9077886 GCF_040958095.1 Procambarus clarkii | reverse complement strand
TGTCATGTGAGCGAACCTAAGCCACAGTGCGAGAACCGGAGTTTGGCGGGTGTTTGTGGTATTTGCTGGCAGATCCACCCAGCATCCGCTGCTCAGATTACCCATTTGTGAACCGTTTGTGCTCGCGAGAACTAGCCCGATTCAGGTCAAATTTACATGCAAGTGCTCCATACAACGCACCAAAGAAAGTTGCCATTTGGGAAATTTAGGCCAATTTACAGGCCAGTTGAGGGTGCAAGCTTTTGGATTTTAAGGCATTATACAGTACTAGGTGTAAAGGGGCACCATTCGCCCGGTTTCTTCGTCACACAGCTGTGCACTGGGCGCAGCTGTGGTAGGTATGAGCTCTGGGGAACACCTCTGTGATTATCGGTTACCACTTTTTGGGGAAATGTACACAATGAAGGGGAACTGCCTACCTGTGTCGATTCGAGAAAGAGACCTGGGAGTGGACGTAACACCTAATCTAACTCCTGAGGCACATATAAATAGGATATCGACAGCAGCGTACTCCACACTGGTAAAAGTTAGAACATCATTCAGAAATCTAAGGAAGGAGGCATTTAGGGCGCTTTACACTGTCTACGTGAAACCAGTCTTAGAGTATGCCTCGCCATCATGGAGTCAGTCCCCCACCTGAAGAAACACATAAGGAAACTGGAAAAGGTTCAGAAGTTTGCGACGAGACTCGTCCCAGAGTTACGAGGGATGGGGTATGAAGAGCGACTGAAGGAACTGAAACTGATAACAATAGAAAAAAGAAAATAGGGGGCAGGGTATTTGATAAACATTAAATACTTAGGGGGATTGACAGTGGAAATAGATGAAATGTTCACATTTGAATACTAACAGAACCAGGGGACATGGGTGGAAGCAGGAAACTCAGATGAGTCAGAGAGATGTTAGAAATTTTTCTTTTAACATGAGATTAGTCGGGAAATGGAATGAACTTAAGGAGCAGGTTGTTAAAGCTATTCATAGCTTTAAAACTAGGTATGATAGAGAAGGGCAAAAATCATTGCTTTAAACAACCGGCGGCTAGAAAGGCGGGATCCAAGAGCCAACGCTCGATCCTGCAGGCATAAATAGTTGAGTACACACACTCACACTCCCCCCCCCCTATCCTTGAAGGCCAGGACACATGGTACAGTAGGACAAGACGTGCGGTATTATAGAACTGAATATTATCGTAAACAAATGTATGACGTCCAGTTGCTCCTGTAACTTTAGAAGTACTGGAAACTGTTTTGATGTGTGTGTATTCGCGTTAGTGCGCATGCGCCGAGCATGTGTAATATTAAAGATTCGACCCTGTTAACTCTGGGTGCTATATTGGGGCATCTGCTGCCAAGTCCACTACGGGCTCACCATAGCCCGTGCTACTTGGAACTTTTTGTTCCGAGTAGCTGAATCTAAAACAACAACAACAGCTGCAAAAGTCTCGAGTAGGGGGTTAAGGGATTTTTTGTTTTGTTTTAACCTGGTTGAGCTTGTTTATGAAACGTGTGTGATGGTGGTAGTGTGAGGGACATGTTTCCTTTTAAGCCCAGAGAGGAGGAGGAGTTGATGTGGGTGCTGCGGGGGAAGCCTTACTGGTATAACCTGTTACCAGAGCGAGGGAGGGCTTGTGGTGGTGGTGTGTGATGTTGGTGGCTAGCGGTCTAAACTCACTTTCCATTCGCTTTTACAGAACGGCATCCAGGTACAATCCAGGCATATTACAGTTTGTTCTGCCCCCGAGTGGAAGCGTTGAGTATTGGTGTGCGTAGATGGTGTTAAGAGGAGTGTGGGAATGTATGAGGGAGCGTGGAAGACTGTGGTGGTGGTGACCCTGGGGTCAGCTGGACCGTGGTCTAGTGAGAACAGTCACGGCTCAGCCAAGCTCCGATGTACGTGTCGCTCTCCTTACAGTCCTCGCGTTATCAATCATGCGAGGGGTTGCGTGTGTGTGGCGTTAAGACAGCCGTTGGAATGGTGACCGGTGTTGTCCAGACTACCTCAGGAGTGGTGGTTACTGTGGCGGCGGCCTCGCCACTGGATGTATGTTAGTGGACCGTGTTGAGGACTTTCCCCTGCCTCCACCACACCACCACTGTCAAGACTCTTCGGGGGGGACTTTCCCTTCTACTCTTCTCATCATCGTGTCTGCCCGATGTGGCAGCAATGTACTGTTCCGTCAAATGTACATTAGCTATTCACACTCGGGGACAGCTGTTGATTGATGCGCCTCTAGGAGCCTCGCTCGTCCGCGGTGACGTGTTGACACGAGACCATCGTGGGGTTAAATGGGTTTTCTTTATGGGGTTCCACAGCAGTAAGAGGAGTTTGTGTTGTGGCGTTACTGAGGCTGTGTTGCCCCGCCCCCTGTGTTACTGAGGCTGTGTTGCCCCGCCCCTGTGTTGTGGCGTTACTGAGGCTGTGTTGCCCCGCCCCTGTGTTACTGAGGCTGTGTTGCCCCGCCCCCTGTGTTGTGACGTTACTGAGGCTGTGTTGCCCCGCCCGTGTTGTGACGTTACTGAGGCTGTGTTGCCCCGCCCCTGTGTTGTGACGTTACTGAGGCTGTGTTGCCCCGCCCCTGTGTTACTGAGGCTGTGTTGCCTCGTCCCCTGTGTTGTGGCGTTACTGAGGCTGTGTTGCCCCGCCCCTGTGTTGTGACGTTACTGAGGCTGTGTTGCCCCGCCCCTGTGTTGTGACGTTACTGAGGCTGTGTTGCCCCGCCCCTGTGTTGTGACGTTACTGAGGCTGTGTTGCCCCGCCCCTGTGTTGTGACGTTACTGAGGCTGTGTTGCCCCGCCCCTGTGTTACTGAGGCTGTGTTGCCTCGTCCCCTGTGTTGTGGCGTTACTGAGGCTGTGTTGCCCCCCCCCTGTGTTGTGACGTTACTGAGGCTGTGTTACCCCGCCTCCTTCCTTAAATCAGAACCCATCCTCCATCCCGATGCAATAGTACAAATTGACAGGATGAATCTTGTACATCTGGCAACCAACTGACAGCATGTCATGCAGTAGTACAATAACAAACAAGTTTTTCAAATATATTTCCGTTTTATATATTGGAGGCTTTTAGCCCTAGGAAAGATTAGCTAAGATATCTTTGTTTCACAGATTTAGCGAGTGAATAAAGAGACTGGGAGCGAGTAAATAAAGAGACTGGGAGCGAGTGAATAGAGACTAGAAAGCGAGTTAAGCACGTCTCGAGTAATAGCTTCGAACACTTGGGATTGAAAAAACTATAGATCGACCGTGTGTGTGTCTTCGTGGTGTGGGAGTTGCGTGCTCCGAGGCCGTGGTGGCCAGCCGACTGGCTCGTGAATCACCGCACTTAGTCAAGCTATTGGCAGACTTAAGTGCGTCCGTTCCTCCAGCGCTTAACTGTCAGTGTATGCAGAGGAGTGAAGCCTAGTTGTTTAAACCTCGCTGGCTCGACTTGTTGCGTAGTACTCTTCTGATGTTCGAATTCTTTTCCGGATATGGCGTTCATGTTGAGGAAGGAGAGCATGAGTATTTCCTTAAGTGTCTTCGTCTCGTTTGGGCTTCCAGTCTCCACCAATGCCCTATTGTTAGCGATGAATCGTTTGCCCTAATAGGCTAGAGTCTAAGCAGCTCTAGAGGGTAAACATAATAATAGGCTTGGTGTGTAATTGTGTATAAGGTGCCAGAGGGTCGCCATCATACATGTTAAGTGTATGAGAAGAGACTAATGGAGGAGTAGAGGTGGGCATGCGCAATGTGTGGTGGTGGTGGTGGAGGTGGAGGCGGGAGTCCTGGAGGCGTTATCATCACCTGGAGCGAGGGTCCGGGGCCAGCCAGCCAGCCGGCCAGGATCAGTGTTGTCCTGACAGTGTATCTCACCGCTCGCTACCCGACTTCCCTCCCTCACTGCGGCCGCCGGGTGTCTCCTGTGTGTATCAGACGGCAGGCAGTGTTGGTGTTGTATTCGTGTATGTGATGTCAACGGCTAGCACGTTTACCTGTATGTGTGTGTCGTGTCAAGATCTCGTTTGTGCCCTGAATGTCAGACTCGCATCACACACACAGCCTCCATCGCATCTTGCCTCACTCCCTGTCTACCTGACTGGCCTTCATCTTGTATGTGTGTGTGGGCAGAAGCACCACCTGGGGTATTTAGAGGTCCTCTGCTCCGTAGGCGCTCTTCCTGCTTCATACATACCTGTACCTACATACACGCACGCGCTCTCGCGCACGCACGTGATGGACAGGCAGTGGTACCTGAGCGCATGCACGCCAAACCTCAGGTGAATGGTGATACCCAATGCCAGCTTTGGATGTGAGTGAGGGACGACCCATCCAGTCGCCGCCTCGGGTCCTGCCACGCCCCCGGCTCTCTATCCCTTAGTTCTAAGGTGATATCAAGTAGACTTAAGATGCTGCATCAGTCTTCCAAGTTGTTTTGTTGAGATGGACACGTGTATGTAGTCTCAATCTGGTTATGCTTATTTTGGTTGAACTTTAGGTCTTGTGGCACGCTTCTCAACTCTTGTCAACTACTCTACTTGTTCCCAAACCCGTTTGAGCTCGCTCGTAGCCACATTGGTGGCCATGTATGGAGTCCGCTTCGCCCCACTTCACATCCTAGTTCGTATTGTTGATAGTGAAGACGTTCTTTCTAATATAACATATCAGGAGTCCTCGTGTTGACCAAGCTTTCACATACAGCTACCATTATCCCCTTAGTGGGGTTCCGAAGATGGGTTTACTGTGATGTTTATCACCAGGTCTCTGTCACCAAGAGCATTTTTCACCCCAGTTGGTACCCTATATCTGGCTCTGTTCCCCAGCACATAACCTCACTGATTTGCATGTGCTACTGAAGTTGAAGTCATGCAACCACTTTTCATATCACTAAAGTTTCTCGACATATTTAGAGCTTGTAGTCACACATCAAGTTTATCCTCATTGACGCAGCATCTGGAAACATGGGTTAGTCATGTCCGTCATCTCTGGCAAGAGGGTTCGCACGGAACAGTATTATGATGGGTCCAAGTGCTCGCCCTGTGGCGCACCCTGCTGGTAACTTCTCGTATCTCTCATGACCTTCCTCATCTGAGACTTGTCCTCTTGGGTGACTGTAGAGGTTCACCGCCTAGGTGTTTACCTTGCCGGTGGAACATTGTCTCTTTCACCTCGGGTCAGTGTCTTCAGCCGGTGGAATGTGGACGGGTCTAAGGCTTGCCCGGGTCTGAGGCTTGCCCGGGTCTGAGGCTTGCCCGGGTCTGGGGCTTGCCCGGGTCTGAGGCTTGCCTGGGTCTCAAGCTTGCCCGGGTCTGAGGCTTGCCCGGGTCTGAGGCTTGCCTGGGTCTCAAGCTTGCCCGGGTCTGAGGCTTGTCTGGGTCTCAAGCTTGCCCGGGTCTGAGGCTTGCCCGGGTCTGAGGCTTGCCTGGGTCAAAGGCTTGCCCGGGTTAAAGGCTTGCCCGGGTCTCAGGCTTGCCCGGGTCTCAGGCTTGCTCGGGTCTCAGGCTTGCTCGGGTCTCAGGCTTGCTTGGGTCTCAGGCTTGCCCGGGTCAAGGGCTTGCCCTGGTCAAAGGCTTGCCCGGGTCAAGGGCTTGCCCTGGTCAAAGGCTTGCCCGGGTCAAGGGCTTGCCCTGGTCAAAGGCTTGCCCGGGTCAAGGGCTTGCCCAGGTCTTCGTGTAGGTGCGTTACGTAAAAAAGGGCGAGTAAGGCCGAGTAGAGTCTTATATTAAGACATGAGCAAAGTTCCAACATCCTACGTCATCGGTAACCTAACTAGAATAAGAGATACAATGTTGTTTTATATATGGTATGCACAAGGGGTGTGTGATGTCATAATCTTATTCCAGCCCAGGGTTTAGTTCTACTGGAAAGAGCAGTGGTTCAGATACCGACCCTTGTGAACCAGGCTTTTCTGCGCTCTAATCAAATGTCTTGTCTCACAATCACACTCTGTTTCCCGTCCGCGAGATACTCTCTCTCGTCTCGTTTAATACACCAAAGGATTATTACAAGCGTTTTGTGTGTGTATTTTGTGTACGAAAATCCTTTTGAATGGTGTCAAAATGATGTCATTTGGTGTCAAAATGATATCAAAATGTCACTTGGTGTCAAAACGACGTTGAATGATGTCAAAAGCGATTTGGCACCCTTGGGGGGTTGACTGGTGGTGGGGTGTGGGGTGGGGGTTTCATGGTGGGTGGAACTGTATATACTCAGTGGGTGGGGTTGTATGACCAAAGTGGTATTGTGGGTTTTAATTGTGGGGCTTGTGTTCCTGTGTTCATTGGGGTACATGCATGCATGTGCATGGTCGCACACGCAACACCCATTGATCCCTGAACGTAGAGGGCTTGGCTGCTAGGAGAGGCTGAGGGAGCCAGACCTCACCGGGCTGGGAGGACTGGGCTGCTAGGAGAGGTTGAGGGTGCGAGGCCTCACCATGCTGGGAGGACTGGGCTGCTAGGAGACCGTGCTAGGAGAGGCTGAGGAAGCAAGACCTCACCCACCGTCATACTCACATCTCACCCTCCAATCTTGCCCCCCCCCCCCCCACACCCACAAATTCATCCACCCCGCCATCCCCAGTGCCCCAAGAACCACGCAATTTGCTCCCTGCAAGTAGTTAGACGCACGCAAACGCTGACACTGCCCTCCCTAGCGTTATTATCCTTGAATTCCACACCCGTCCCTCTTGCTTCCCCTCTTGTATGACACATTCTTCCTGCTTCCCCTTGTGTGACTGACACACACCAACGCCTTCCCCTCTCATGACACACCGACTCACTCCCTCTTGCCCCTAACATGACTGACACACTCACTCAGTCACTCACTGTCACTCATTCAGTCAGTCACTCACTCACAGTTCCGTCACTAACTGTCATCAACCAACCAACGTATCAACTCCCACAAGCACTGACTCTTGAGTCGTGCTGCTGATGTGTTCTTGTATATCCTAGTTAGAGATCATGGACTGTGTTTATACGGCGGATATTGCATGCATATTCAGTTGTGTATATATTCACACATCTCTGAAAATGTTGGTGTGTGTGTCGGGGCGGGGGTGGGGGGTTGCTTATGCGTTTGGGTGCTTGGGTAAGTAAAGGGTGTATTTTCGGGCTGGCAGCTGGGGCTGTGTGTGTGTGTGTGTGTGTGTGTGTGTGTGTGTGTGTGTGTGTGTGTGTGTAGGGGGGGGGTGCTGTATATTCCTTGGTGTTTTGAATGTGAATAAACTGTGCACGCGTGTAACATGTGATGCAAGCATGCGTGTACCTTGGTATTCAAGCTGTGTGCGCAAGCTGATGCTCACAAGACCCAACTCACAAGGGGCATTTAACACGGAGGGACACACGCATTAGGGAGCACTGGTGGAATATGAGTTCCCAAGTGAACCCCGTCCTCATAAACAATGGAAAAAGTCCATTCCATGCACCCGCCAAACCCCCTGTTTATGAATGAAAAACGGTTTACACGCGGCTCACAACTGATGACGTTCGAATACTTCCGGAACAGATTCTTTGCTGGCGACCTCTGTTCGAACCACAACGCTGTAAATGCTTCATCCACGTACTACATAATCGCCAACAGAACCTAAACACCTAACCTAACCCGTGCCTAAATAGGCACAGTATGCTAATATATAGCAATATTAATTTATATTTGAGAACATTCCTATTTTGAATGAACAGCATGTTAAAATTTGTGAATGCGTCTTTGGGGTCGACCGCTGGATGGAATGGACTTGATCTGAGGACGGGTTGCATAGAGACATTAGAAAGAACTTGTTCAGTGTCAGAGTAATTAACAAATCGAATGCATTAGTAAGTGATGTGGTGGAGGCTGACTCCATACACAGTTTCAAATGTAGATACGATAGAGCTCAATACCCTCGGGAACCTGTACAGCAGTTGAGAGGCGGGACCAAAGAGCCGAAGCTCAACCCCCGCAAGCACAACTAGGCGGGTACACACCAGTGTACAAGGTCTTACACACTCGCACGATCACTTGGCGCATTCACCAACATAAAATGATCTCGTCGGTTTCAGTTTCTGTCGTTAGTGATGTGTTCAGCACTGATGTTTTGATTATTGGAACGACGACGCTGTGGCTTGAGCGATGGACGCGGCTTCGATGTACCTACTTTGAATTTGATTCGTTGATGCGAAGTTTGGTGAATGCTTCTTTGGTGTTTGTCATGTGTTTGCCTGGTTTGATTGTATCAGTTTTGAGACTCGTGTGTGGGCGTTTTGTTTTCCAGGCTCTTCACCTTTTCACATTCATTCAAATTCATATTCACATTCAAATTCACTTTCACTTTCAAAATTTTTCAAAATTTCAAATTCATATTCACATTCAAATTCACTTTCACTTTCAAAATTTCTTTCAAAATTTTAAATTCAAATTCACTTTCACATTCACATTCAAACACATTCAGTTTGTTCACAATAATTACTTAACACGGAATTCTGAGGCTTGAATAGGAAGTTTTTTTTTTTTCCTAAAGATATGAGCACTCATCATGCAGCCTGTTGTCCCAAACGTCACTAAACTGGTGTACTAAATTACCCGAACCTAACATACCCGAGGACCCACGAACAGAAAACGCGACTTCACGTCAGTTTCAGGAGCGACTATAATCAGTTTTTTTTATAAATATACGTCAAAATGCGACGTGTTATTAGGAGAACGGGTCCATCTGACGGCGATTCAGGAGATAAGCCACATCCGTCGGCGAACCGCCAATGGATTTTAAATCCCGTCTCACCTAATTCAAACTATAAAGAGCCTAACTTAACAATATATATATATTGTTTCGAGAGTCAAAAACTGAGCGTTGTGGAGCATTATTGGCTACGATTTAATTATAGCCAGACACAGGAAGGTGTAGCCAGGAGCACCTACCCCCCTCCAACCGTCCCTGTCTGTGGCAGCCTCTGTAACGGATCTGGCTTTTCCCGGATGTGGCAGTATGTCACATGTGAGGTGGAGTCAGCTTTGTAGTGGGGGGGGGGGGGTGTTCCAACATGTTTATTGTGAGGGGGAGCCCTTGGCATACTAACCAACATTGGCTGAATTTGATGATTTGTATTGTTTGGTTTGTGAAGCGGATAAGCCCAGTGGGTGTATAGGTATCAATTGCCTTGTCGAGAACAGGAAGCTTGTGCTTAGGCCAGACCACACACTAGAAGACCATTCTCAAGTCGATTGAGAATGGTCCAGGACGGACCGAAACGTCGTCGTCCCTTCACCTTCTAGTGTGTAGTCTGATACTTCAGCCACGTTATTGTGGCTCCTCTTCTGCTTATCTAGGTCTCTCCCTACCCTAGGCCAGCTACTGACCTTCCCCCAGGATGCGTATTCTGCAGGTTATCATTAACTATTTATTTCCATCACGTCGGTATTTTAACGATGGTGCAAATCTTACACAAACCTACTATCTTATCAGGAAGATGGATTGGCGCGAGCGATCTTCACAATGTTATGCTTGACTACACATTAATACATTAATATAGGCCTCCTACATCACGCACGGCAATGATTGCTTCATCACGGGAGACGTAGAAAGAGAGGTCTTGTGAGGGATTGATGATTGATAAAGATTAAGCCACCCTAAAGGTGGCACGGGCATGAATAGCCCGTAAAGTGATTGATGTGGATGCGAATATCAGGAAGCGTGAGGTAGGGTGAATGAGAGTGGCGATGTGATGAGTGAGGTATGAGTATGCGCATGTATGTGAGTATGTCAGTCATGCGGGTCTGTAAAGAAAATTAGGAGAAATAACAGTGGATCTATACGAGGCTGCTCCTAATTATGTCCACGAAAACTGTTAATTTATGTCTAGCCTACGCCCGAAATAACCCAGTGATCACGTGTGTATTATGTTACCATGTAATTTGTTCCATCAATTTACAACCCTATTTTCAAACACGTATATACCAGGCATTTCCCCAATTTACAGTAATTGTTTAGTGTGTGTGTGTCGTTTTGCGTTGATATATTTAAAATGTTTTATATATGATATATGTGTGAGTGTGCAAGTATGTGCGAATTTGAGGGAGATAACCTTGGTATCACTGGGACAGCCTAGAGGAACTTGGTGGTTCTGGCAACTATGCAGGAAGCCCGGTCGCAAGGAATGTTTAACGTTAAGCCTTACGCTGGGAGTTGATGTGGCGGGTGTGTTGATGTGAGGGCGTAACGGGTGTGTGTGTTGATGTGGAGGGAGACGTAGAGTAAATTTTATTTTAACCAATCGCGGGGCGTTAAGCTAGACATTCCCTGTGAAGTACGCCAGGACACGAGGAACCTGACTGGCCACTGAGGCTCGACATCGCAGTATTGAAAACAAAATGGAAATTCACCTTACCATGTTGGCTATAAGTTGTAGCCTATGCTAGCGAGATATTGACCATTTGGTCACCACTTGGTCCGGGAGACATCTCCCGTCACGCAGGGTGCAGTTGCGCCTCCACAGATCTCCAGTATCATCTTTTGATACTGGTAATGGCTCGAAAGGGCCACCACTTACGGGCTATTCATGCCCGTGCCACCTCTTGGGTGGCTTAATCTTCATCAATCAATCAATCAATCAGCGAGATATTCTTACGGGCTCACTATAGCCCGTGCTACATGGACATTTTGATCCGAGTAGCTGAATTAGGTAAAATAACAAACGAACAACACGTGAGATCAATTTAACTTGCGTTTATTTTTAGGTTGAATGTACGTATCTACGTTCAGTGACTGTTTACGAGACCAAACTAGATTTGGTTTATATGTTCATTGATTTCTCAACATTGGGTAAAGATACTCATTTGAAAATGCCGGGTGTTCTTTAGCTGGCCTTTTTCATAATAGGGCTTTGAGTAATACATTTTTCAGAGAGGGTGAATGATTTTCTGGTTAATGAACTGTCAAAAATAATATCTTGTATAATAGTGTTGTTAAACATAAAACGGTACACATTTGATGTATACTTTTATTGCGCGAGTATATTACAGATCTAGTGAAGAAGTTGAGAAAATCGGAACTTCTTGAGGAGGAAATTATGCCAAAGGCGAAGAATTGCCTCGTTAGCGTCAGTGGTAAGGTTCATGCTTACGTATATTGATGAAAGAACTGCATAGAAATCATAGCTGACATTGTCCCTTGTAGCCGAGGGCGACTACACGCGTGTCCCTTGTAGCCGAGGGCATTTCCCCTGATGAATTCAACGTTAAACAACGCGACCCCCCAACGTAAAAACTGCGGTGGTTTATCGAAATTAAAAGCACCACAATATTGACGCTTCATGGGACTAATTATCGGCTGCGGTAGGCTAGGTGGAGTAGCTTAGGGTTTAATAATTTTTTTTACTGAGTAATCGAAAGAATGATTTACTTTGTGTAAATAAAAACAAAATGAGCTTAAAATTATTTGTCAAATTAATTCATGCGTACATATGTAAATTATCATCCACACTTCCGTGGACATATACATTCCATAGAGAATGTTATGTTTATCGACTTGAGAATGGTCCATGACGGACCGAAACGTCGTCGTCCCTTCACCTTCTAGTGTGTGATCTGGTCAACATTCCAGAGGCCGAAGCTCTATCGACTAGAGCCGAAGCTCTATTATTTGTCTCCGAATACCGCTTCATACAATTTTAGGGTAAACACTTATTTTTGTACGAAAATTTGTTTTAAGTTTGTATCTTATAATGTTGGCACATTTGGCAGAGGGTATTGTGAAGGAGAAATGGTGTGTTGGGAGAGTGTAGTAGCTAGGTGGCCTTTGTTGGAGGCTGGTTATGTTATGGGTGAGATGTGGCCGTGGTAAGGTGATGGTCTGAGGTGAGTCAGGCTCTCTTGCACTCTCTTGCTGTCTTGCTCTCTCTCGCTGTCTTGCTCTCTTGCTCTCTCTCTCTCGCTCTCTTGCTCTCTCTCTCGCTCTCTTGCTCTCTCGCTCTCTTGCTCTCTCTCGCTCTCTTGCTCTCTCTCGCTCTCTCGCTCTCTCGCTCTCTTGCACTCTTGCTCTCTCTCTCTCGCTCTCTTGCTCTTTTGCTCTCTCTCGCTCTCTTGCTCTCTTGCTCTCTCTTGCTCTCTCTCGCTCTCTTGCTCTCTCTCGCTCTCTCCCTCCCTCCCCTCCCCCTCTCTCTTTTTCTTTCTCTCCCTTTCTTCTTCCTTTCCCCCTTTCCTCTTCCTTTCCCCTTTCCTTTTCAACTACTCTCCCTCTACTATTCAAAAGGAATCAATGTGCTGTATGCCACAAGAACATTGAGACTAAAGGAGAATTAACAAAGTTCTTAACATTGTAAAAAAAAAAAAATCTTATCGTTAGAGGTGGTGCAACGGACCTTCACAATGCTGGACCATTTATCACAATGAAACGGACCATTTGCCATGGTTATCTTGCGATGATTTCGGGGCTTAGCGTCCCCGCGGCCCGGTCCCCCGACCAGGCCTCCTGGTTGCTGGACTGGTCAACCAGGCTATTGGACGCGGCTGCTCGCAGCCTGACGTATGAATCACAGCCTGGTTGATCAGGTATGCTTTTGAGCTCCATCCATTTGTCTCCATTGAATGAGGTCCCTTGGTTGACTGACAACCAGGCCTGGGCGGAGACCGGGCCGCGCGGTCGTTGATCCCCGAGGTAGACACAAGGCAGGTAGACAAAAGAGCTGGGAACACAGTAGATATCATACAACGTGATGGGAGACAATTTTGTACCCACTAATTTATTTATTTCCATAGTTTTTATGTGGGAAATAGGCTGGGGAATCGCTAATTTTTTTGCTTATTTGTCGAAAAATATTTTGTATTTTTGCTATTATTTTTTTTATATATTTGTGTTTTGTGTAGTGGTTATGTATAATCGTAAGGCCCTCCTTGTTTCCCCTGAAGATCTGAGCCGGTGTTGGCAAGGGAAGCTGTGACCGTCTTGACTGTGGTATAGAAAAAGCTCCTACTACCTCGTGGGAGATAATAGCGGCCGGAAATAGATGCGGAGATAGAAACTGGAAATAGTGTGTGTGTTGTTAAGTGGATACTGTTATAAGAGGACTTGTGGTGTTACTTAATAGTGCTTATCTATCGGTGACAACGGGGTAGTGAGTGTTTTTATGTCCTCGTGGTATTGAGGGTGTGTGAAGGTTGCTGTGAAGTGGAGTGGTAGAGGGGGTGGCAGCCATGATGGATACCCTGGAAGTGGAGGTGGTGGAGCTGCCGGACACGCCCTCTGCTGGGAAGAGGCGGCGACCCGCCCCTTTGGATTCTCCACCTTCTGCACCCTCCACCCCCGTGCCCCCTTCCCCCCCTGACCCCACCTCCCCCACGGCTGAGCCCACCTCCCCCACCGCTGACGGCATGGATCACCACCACCCACCGCCCTCCCCCTCCACCCCCACTACTGACAGCATGGATCACCATCCACCGCCCTCCCCCACCACCCCTTCTACTGACAGCATGGACCAACACCCACCTCCCCCCACCACCACAACTGACAACATGGATCACCACCATCCACCACCTCCCTCCCCCACCACCCCTTCTACTGACAGCATGGATCGCCGCCACCACCACCACCACCACCACCACCCACCGCCCTCCCCCACCACCCCCACCTCCCCCACCACCCCCACCTCCCCCACCTCCCCCACCACCCCTGGACACGCCGGACGACGTCTCCCCAACATCAGGATCAAGAAACAGTACAGTAAAATATTCCGAATTAAAACCAAGGTAAGAAACAAACGTCACATTCACGTTATACATAGTTAAGGAATTACACCCATAATTAGGTACAGACTTTGCACAGTGACACGTGAGAACACAACAGCCTCGCCTACAACACAATACAACAACAACAACACGAGTAGTGTTGTAAAAACACAATACAACAACTTGTTTAGGACTCAATACAACAACTTGTTTAGGACTCAATACAACAACTTGTTTAGGACTCAATACAACAACTTGTTTAGGACTCAATACAACAACTTGTTTAGGACTCAATACAACAACTTGTTTAGGACTCAATACAACAACTTGTTTAGGACTCAATACAACAACTTGTTTAGGACTCAATACAACAACTTGTTTAGGACTCAATACAACAACTTGTTTAGGACTCAATACAACAACTTGTTTAGGACTCCTAACCAGTGTTTGCCTTTTCTTTATTACTTATAAATCTAAATTTGTCCTTGTTCTAACTTGATTTGATAATCTTAATATTTTGTTTACATCCTGCTTGTGTTTATATATAATATATCTATATATTCTTTTTATATTCGCATTGTGTATGCCTTTTTTTTTCCATTTATTTACGTCTTAGAATGTCACTGTTTTTAGTGTGTCTCGCGGATAGATTCCCAAAGTTTCCAGGTGTTTGTCCTTGAACGTTGTGTTTGTCCTTGAACGTTGTGTTTGTCCTTGAACGTTGTGTTTGTCCTTGAACGTTGTGTTTGTCCTTGTGAACGTTGTGTTTGTCCTTGAACGTTGTGTTTGTCCTTGAACGTTGTGTTTGTCCTTGAACGTTGTGTTTGTCCTTGAACGTTGTGTTTGTCCTTGAACGTTGTGTTTGTTCTTGAACGTTGTGTTTGTCCTTGAACGTTGTGTTTGTCCTTGAACGTTGTGTTTGTCCTTGAACGTTGTGTTTGTCCTTGAACGTTGTGTTTGTCCTTGAACGTTGTGTTTGTTCTTGAACGTTGTGTTTGTCCTTGAACGTTGTGTTTGTCCTTGAACGTTGTGTTTGTCCTTGAACGTTGTGTTTGTCCTTGAACGTTGTGTTTGTCCTTGAACGTTGTGTTTGTTCTTGAACGTTGTGTTTGTCCTTGAACGTTGTGTTTGTCCTTGAACGTTGTGTTTGTTCTTGAACGTT
The DNA here is from genome assembly GCF_040958095.1 of Procambarus clarkii. Taxonomy (NCBI): domain Eukaryota; kingdom Metazoa; phylum Arthropoda; class Malacostraca; order Decapoda; family Cambaridae; genus Procambarus; species Procambarus clarkii. Next base: position 9,063,055 of record NC_091199.1, on the reverse strand, counting down.
GTGTTTGTCCTTGAACGTTGTGTTTGTCCTTGAACGTTGTGTTTGTCCTTGAACGTTGTGTTTGTCCTTGAACGTTGTGTTTGTTCTTGAACGTTGTGTTTGTCCTTGAACGTTGTGTTTGTCCTTGAACGTTGTGTTTGTTCTTGAACGTTGTGTTTGTCCTTGAACGTTGTGTTTGTCCTTGAACGTTGTGTTTGTCCTTGAACGTTGTGTTTGTCCTTGAACGTTGTGTTTGTCCTTGTGCTTTGAAAATGGCCGCGTCCATCCTGTAAGTGACCCAGACCGTGATTTTTTTTTTTTTTTTTTTTTTTTTTTTTTGAGATATATACAAGAGTTGTTACATTCTTGTACAGCCACTAGTACGCGTAGCGTTTCGGGCAAGTCCTTAATCCTATGGTCCCTGGAATACGATCCCCTGCCGCGAAGAATCGTTTTTTCATCCAAGTACACATTTTACTGTTGCGTTAAACAGAGGCTACAGTTAAGGAATTGCGCCCAGTAAATCCTCCCCGGCCAGGATACGAACCCATGACATAGCGCTCGCGGAACGCCAGGCGAGTGTCTTACCACTACACCACGGAGACTGCAAGATTCTCTTTGGTGCTCATTTGTGAGATCTGTACTCTATTTTTTTTTCCTCTCTCTGCTCTTAATATTTGCTTCCTGGTCCTTTTTATGAATGGATGTGACAAGATCAACAATTTTGAGTTGATGGATTGTGTTGTATTATTTTTCAAAGCCTTGAAGAGTGAACAAATCCGCAAGGGCCGTTGAGCTTCTTAGATGCTAACGGGGTGACATGATCGCGACATTTATAATCCTAAGTGGCATTGATAAAGTGGATAAGAAGCTAGAAACGCCGATGAGCCATGAGATTGTGCCGGATACATTTGTTTTATAAGAGAGTACTGAATATATATAATAAACTACAGGAGGAGAGAGTCTAGGCTTAAATATTTTACTGTGTGTGTCAAGTAGGTTGGGAGTTTGTGGATTAAAATGACTGACAGCTGTAAAGGCGGGGCCAGGAGCTGACACTCGGCCAAACAAGCACACCGCTTACGTGCGTAAGCACGCGCGCGTTTATGTATCGACTTAAGTGGGGTAAATTCCGCTGTCATAGCCCAACCGCTTGGGTTGGACGGTAGAGCGACGGTGGTGCTATATAGTAATGGCTTAGCGCCTTCCCCTGATAATTCCCTCCCTCCCACCAGGATGTAAGTAATATCTTGAAATTGTCCTCAACTCCATAAGGGGTAGAAGTTGACAGGCGTTGGACGGTCCACCATAGAGCTTCCTTTAGACACTCCCTTAGACACCTTTAGACCACCCTCCCTTAGACAACCCTCCCTTAGACAACCCTCCCTTAGACAACCCTCCCTTAGACAACCCTCCCTTAGACACCCTCCCTTTAGACAACCCTCCCTTTAGACAACCCTCCCTTAGACAATAGGCTCAGAACCTATGATAGAGCCAATAGGCTCAGAACCTATGATAGAGCCCAATAGGCTCAGAACCTATGATAGAGCCCAATAGGCTCAGGAATCTGTACACCTGTTGATTGACGGTTGAGAGGCGGGACCAAAGAGCCAGAGCTCAACCCCCGCAAACACAACTAGGTGAGTACACATTTGGCGAGAATTACGGACCCGAGAAAGTGGTCCGTTGAAGAGACTACCGTCAATCAACAGGTGTACAGGTTCCTGAGCCTATTGGGCTCTATCACAGGTTCCTGAGCCTATTGGGCTCTATCATAGGTTCCTGAGCCTATTGGGCTCTATCATAGGTTCCTGAGCCTATTGGGCTCTATCATAGGTTCTGAGCCTATTGGGCTCTATCATAGGTTCCTGAGCCTATTGGGCTCTATCATAGGTTCCTGAGCCTATTGGGCTCTATCATATGTACACTTGAAACTGTGTATGGAGTCAGCCTCCAACACATTACTTCCTAATGCATTCCATTTGTCAACCACTCTGACACTAAAAAAGTTCTCTCTAATATCTCTGTGGCTATTCATCACCGTATTCACCTAGTTGTGCTTGCGGGGGGGGTTGAACTCTGGCTCTTTGGTCCCGCCTCTACACTGTATCCATCCACTGTGTCCATCCTGTTATGCTCGGACACGGTGGCTTGAGTTTTAAGTATCTCGTTATCCACAGGATTACGACCGTGATACAGCCAGCGACTTTATGGTTGTGTAGATTAGCTGGCCGTGCGCCACAGTGTTCAGGGACCAGATTCACGAAAGTACTTAAGCAAACACTTACGAACCTGTACATCTTTTCTCAATCTTTGCCGGCTTTGTTTACAATTATTAAACAGGTAATGAGCTCCGAAGCACCAGGAGGCTGTTTATAACAATAACAACAGTTGAATGGCAAGTTTTCATGCTTGTAAACTGTTTAATAAATGTAACTAAAGCCGTCAAAGATTGAGGAAAGATGTACACGTTCGTAAGTGCTTTCGTGAATCTGGGCCCAGGAGACCAGCGGGCTACTTCGGAATATGCAGTCGGGTAGGAGGGGGGCACCGCGCCCTGTGGTAGACTAAAATAAACACGGCTGTTGTTCGCTACAGGGGGGAGGGGGGGGGGCAGGCATCACTATGCCAGAGATGGGTGTACCTGAGCAAAGTGGCAAGGAGGGGGGGGGGGGTGGCATGGTCAAAGGGTGAAGGGGGGAGACTAGTCTGGGGTGATTAGGGGGGGGGGGTGATACCTGACCAAAGGGTGAGTCACTCGGCAAATGGGGGGAGGGGAGGGGGGGATAGCACTCTGTGGTATGGCATCCTCTGCTTGCCTTGTAAACGAGATGACCCGGGTTCGATTCCTGGACATCATTCTGTCCCTGTTGACCACAGTAATGGGGTGGCCTTGAGTAGCAGTTGCTTCAGCAGCCAGTGAGCGTGTTCCTTCACATTGTGTGTCATCCACGGGTTAAAACCTGCAACCTTGCAATTCAATAAAGAAGGGGGGAGGGGTTGCTATACCAGATATAGAGGGGTTGGAGAGGTACTGGTGAAGAAAAAGTTATAGAAATGTGGGATATTGTGTGTGTGTGTGTGTGTGTCTGTGTGTGTCTGTGTGTGTCTGTGTGTGTGTGTGTGTGTGTGTGTGTGTGTGTATGTGTGTGTGTGTACTCACCTAATCACCTAATTGTGCTTGCGGGGGTTGAGCTCTGGCTCTTTGGTCCCGCCTCTCAACCGTCAATCAACTGGTGTACAGATTCCTGAGCCTACTGGGCTCTATCATATCTACATTTGAAACTGTGTATGGAGTCAGCCTCCACCACATCACTTCCTAATGCATTCCATTTACTAACTACTCTGACACTGAAAAAGTTCTTTCTAACGTCTCTGTGGCTCATTTGGGTACTCAGCTTTCACCTGTGTCCCCTTGTTCGCGTCCCACCAGTGTTGAATAGTTCATCCTTGTTTACCCGGTCGATTCCCCTGAGGATTTTGTAGATTTTGTGTGTGTGTGTGTGTGTGTACTCACCAAATTGTGCTTGCGGGGGTTGAGCTCTGGCTCTTTGGTTCCAGAGCTTGGGGGGGGGGGGTTGAGGTGTGTGTGTGTGGTGGCTAAGCTTGTTCTCTTTTTGCCAAGAGAGCTGCGAGTGTTTGTAAAGTCCTTCGGGTGTATTTCAGCTTGTATGTCGTGGTGAGCAGTTTGTTAGTGGGTCAGCCCCAGCCAGGGTTGAGGGAGAGATGGGTTATACCTGATTTGAGGGGAGATGACCACATTCTGAGGGGGATGTATCCCCTCAGTCCTGGGGACCATGACCCCAGGAGCGGTGTGATAGCGACCTTCAGATGTTTCGGGCGTGTCTGTGTCCTATTTTAAACACAGGTCAACTTTGCAAGAACGTTACGGGTTATTCGTGCCCGTGCCCCCTTTTAGGTGGCGTAATCTTTATCATCTTTGCAAGAACCGTTTAAGGTAACTATAAGGAGAAACCTCTTAAGTCAGTTCGACTATATAGCACCTGGAAGGGATACGAGGATAAGTCTAGCTCATACAATATTGATGTAACGGGATGTAAAATCCTTTGACTATTATTACTTTATGCGAGTATATCACATATCCGAAATATTGCATTAATAAGATGACCATTCTTCATACGCATGTGGTTATCTTGAGATCTTGAGGTTATCTTTAGATGATTTCGGGGCTTTTAGTGTCCCCGCGGCCCGGTCGTCGACCAGGCCTCCACCCCCCCCCCCCCCCCAGGAAGCAGCCTGTGACAGCTGACTAACACCCAGGTACCTATTTTACTGCTAGGTAACAGGGGCATAGGGTGAAAGAAACTCTGCCCATTGTTTCTCGCCGGCGCCCGGGATGGAACCCGGGACCACAGGATCACAAGTCCAGTGTGCTGTCCGCTCGGCCGACCGGCTCCCCGTGTGTCATAGATTTTCCACAGATCTTTCGCAATCTGTTGTATTTATATTGTGGTTGTATTGTGATACAGTTGTATTGTGATACAGTTATAGTTCCTTTTCCCTGCCTGTATTTGAGTAAGGAAAGGGGTTGGTGTATTTCGACAACCCGTTCTCGCACTTTCTTACAGTCAGTATTGGCTTATTAAATACGTGCATATGTGACATACTAAACAAACTAGTTTACCTTGAAAAGCTTCATAGAAAACACCGACCTTGCCTAACCTTCTTAGTATGTTAAGATAAGCATCTTATTGCATCGTAATTACAATTATTAACCTATACCTATAATAGGTTAGGTAAGGTCGGTGTTTTCTATGAAGCTTTTCAAGGTAAACTAGTTTAGTATGTCACATATGCACGTATTTAATAAGTCAATATTTACTATACGAAAGTGCGAGAACGGGTTGATTTCGAAGGTGGAATGCCAGTTTGTGTTCCATGTGATCGCCCCTGAAGTGGAATTACAGTTTAGACTGTGTGGAGGAACCAGTCTGAAATAATCCAAGTGGTGCTGAACATTTTCCTCTCATGTTGAGAGAGTTATGTTGTTATATTTTGTGTCCGTGAATTAGTAGGTATCCTGGGGGCAGATTCACGAAGCGGTTACACCAGCACTTACGAACCTGTACATCTTTTCTCAATCTTTGGCGGCTGTGTTTACAATTATTAAACAGTTAATGAGCTCCGAAGTACCAGGAGGCTGTTTATAATAATAACAACAGTTGATTGGCAAGTTTTCATGCTTGTAAACTGTTTAATAAATGTAACCAAAGCCGTCTAAGATTGAGGAAAGAGGTACACGTTCGTAAGTACTTGCGTAACTACTTCGTGAATCTGGCTCCTGCAGTCTAAGGAGACTATGGAGTTGCATTCTGGTTGTCGAGGCTGGAGTGTCCTCTCCAGGGGCGCAAAGCCAGGGTAGGTTGATATGGAGAAGCTGTTACCCATGCAGCTTGTGTCTGTGAATAATTAGCCAAATGAGCCGGAAGCAGTCAAGGGTGCATGTAAGCATTCGGGAACGCTCCATATCATATAAGTTAACCGAATATAGCTCTCTAAATATTGAATTGGTAGTCATGCCCGAAACGCTTTGCGTAATAGTGGCTTTAGGCATTGTATGTACTAGCTCTACCTATAAGTCAAACAATCCTTGTAAATATTTATTGTATGTATGTACCTTACCTAAATAAAATTGTATTGTATTGTATTGTATATCAAGCAATGTATTTTATGGATATTAGTGTGGATGATTGTATTACCGCAGTGAAGCCTATTGTGACTTTCAGTAGAGATAGTAGTGAATATATAGAACTTTGAACAATAGGGAGTCGGTCCTAAGAGTATCAGCCTTGTTAATCCCCCTCTCTTCTCGAGTATTACTTAATTAATATAAGACCTCCCCCTTGAAAGTACAAGCTACGATGAGAGATATCTAGACTATGGCTCTTCCACCCCCCCCCCCCCCACCCACCCAACCACTTGCGCTAGACGGTAGAGCGACGGTCTCGCATCATGCAGATCTGCGTTCAATCTCCGACCGTCCACAAGTGGTTGGGGCACCATTCCTTTCCCTCCGTCCCATCCCAAATCCTTATACTGACCCCTTCCCAGGGCTATATAGTCGTAATGGCTTGGCGCTTTCCCTTGATAATTCCTTCCTTCCACGCCCCCCTCCACCCCCCCTCCTTCAATCGAGAGTTGCCATGTACTTGCCATTGTTGGCGTGTTTAGTCCCTTCTTGCCTTTACCTGTTTGTTTTGACTGGCGGGAATGAGGCCTCCGGCCCCCTGTTACCTAGCAGTAAATAGGTACCTGGGTGTTAGTCAGCTGTCACGGGCGGCTGCTTCCTGGGGGTGGAGGCCTGGTCGAGGACCGGGCCGCGGGGACACTAAAAAAAACAAAGCCCCGAAATCATCTCAAGATACCCTGGAAACACAAACCGTAACTGTCTCTATTTTCTCCTTGTTACAGCTTGTAATAAAGTTGTTACATCTTGGCTTAACGTGTTTAAGGCGTATTAGAACGTTGTTACAACTTGTAATAAAGTTGTTACATCTTGGCTTAACGTGTTTATGACGTATTAGAACGTTGTTACAACTTGTAATAAAGTTGTTACATCTTGGCTTAACGTGTTTATGACGTATTAGAACGTTGTTACAACTTGCTATATTGCTTGTTATAACTGGTTAAAAGGTGTTAAAACTTGTTCGAACGTTGTAGCAACGTTGTAGTTTCGGTGTGTGTTTGGCGGGTATAACCTCCGGTGTTTGGGTTGGCTTGAGGATGTGTTTGTTGTGTTGTGACTTGTGTTGAGCCTCGGGGAAGGTAATAACGGGGCTACGGTTGTGTGCTTGGAGAGTTGTACGTTAGCTCCAAGACCCGCCTCTTGCCACCGGTCTGTTAATGCAAATCGCATTTTATTTTTTATATTTCTTACTGAATTGATCTTTATCATTTCACGTAGCTCATCAGATGTGTGTGTGTGTGTCTCACGATTGTTTGTTAATTGTCGCTGGAGGCGGTTAGTTTGTTGTGCACCCCATACTCATCCTGTGAGCGGTAGCGCAAAAAGCATTACAGAGGGCACAAAAGGTCTTTATCAGACCTCAACGGAGATTATTACATTAACTATTTCATCTATCCTTTACACCTTATAGTTACAATGTCAGCTAGTTACAGAGAATGTTCTATTTCAAGAGCTATATATTTACAGGAAGTCATTATACATTAATGATTTTATGAAATTAGTGCCTTAAGAAAAGGTTTTTCCTACGTCTTTCCGGTTCATCTGTGTCTCCAGCTTCCACCCGTGTCCTCTGGTCCTGCCTCATCTGTGTCTCCAGCTTCCACCCGTGTCCTCTGGTCCTGCCTCATCTGTGTCTTCAGCTTCCACCCGTGTCCTCTGGTCCTGCCTCATCTGTGTCTTCAGCTTCCACCCGTGTCCTCTGGTCCTGCCTCATCTGTGTCTCCAGCTTCCACCCGTGTCCTCTGGTCCTGCCTCATCTGTGTCTCCAGCTTCCACCCGTGTCCTCTGGTCCACCTTCAACTGTCTATTATGGCACGTGGCTAGACGCGAGTTTGAGTCGCTGTCACCACTGTGAATGTGTGCCGTCACTTCTGTCAATCAAACTGCATTTGGCTGACGTTCAATGGAAGCATATGGGATAACGTGGTGACGTCAACCAACGTTCAAGAGTGAGCAGCGTGACGGCTTGAGGACTTGTTTGTGTTTTTGCTTTATAGCAAAGCGCTGTTGCGCTCTATGCAAGCTTCGTGGTGCTCTATCCAAGCTTCGTGGCGCTCTATCCAAGCTTCGTGGTGCTCTATCCAAGCTTCGTGGCGCTCTATCCAAGCTTCGTGGCGCTCTATCCAAGCTTCGTGGCGCTCTATCCAAGCTTCGTGGCGCTCTATCCAAGCTTCGTGGCGCTCAGCTTTAGCGTTGTCGCGTTCTTCTTCCGGAGTCAAAATGTGGAGGTTATTGCAGGTATTATAACACGCTCCACCACCTTCGTGATAATCCACACTACAGCTTAGGCGGCACTTCATTAAATGACCAACATTAAAATATACTTTGGGCCCGTCGCCCCCCTTCCCCCTCTCTCCTCCCCTCCGAGAACAACCCCTCACCTATCATTACCAAGTGAAATATGGCGGCCACACCTTAGAGGGTGGGGGGTTGGTCTGACTGGGTAGGGGAAGCATCCCCTGTACATCTGTGGGGGTGGGGGTGGTGGACACCCAGCTGGTCACGGGTGAGGGGGGGGGGGCACCCAGCTGGTTACGGGTGAAGGGGGGGGGGTGGACACCCAGCTGGTCACGGGTGAGGGGGGTGGACACCCAGCTGGTTACGGGTGAGGGGGGGGGTGGACACCCAGCTGGTCACGGGTGAGGGGGGGGTGGACACCCCACAATGCTAGGCTAAGCGTATTCCGTGCAACTAATGTGCGGGTTGAACATTACTTCCGGATTTTTTTTTTAATCTTGCATTATGTTAATTAGGGTGTATGTGTGTGTGTGTTGCGTGTACAAGTGCACGCAACAGGTGTTGAGGCTGAAATTAAGGGGCAGGTATTGTTTTGATTAAACATCTGCATGTCTGTCTGTCTTTCTCTCCTGGTGAGGGGGGGAGGTTGTCTAATATGGATCTGGGTTGTTGATTAGAATTGGAAACAAATATTATCTTGTAGATGAAAAGCTGTACCTTGTATGGGTCTGTGCAGCTGGGGGGGGGGGCACAGGGTGACTGCATCACCCATGTACTTGTAGTTATAGCTAGAGTCGAGCTTCAGCTCTAGGGTCTCACCTCTCATATGCAGTCAACTGGTGTGCAGGGTTCCGAGTCTGTTAGGCTGTCGTGTCTGTATATGAAACTATGTATGGATCACCCATGTACTTGTAGTTATAGCTAGAGTCGAGCTTCAGCTCTAGGGTCTCACCTCTCATATGCAGTCAACTGGTGTGCAGGGTTCCGAGTCTGTTAGGCTGTCGTGTCTGTATATGAAACTATGTATGGAGTCTGTCATGGCCATTTGTGCATTCCATTTGTTTACAACTCTCTAAGTCATTTCCGATGTGTCTGACTCATTTGGGGGAATACGGCTTCCAGCTGTAGGTCCTCAACCCGTGTATCCCTTCTGTACTAGTTTGGGTTTCCATGTTTTGTAGGACATTCGAAGTCTTCTCGAATATGAACGGTATTTGACCATTCCTCATAAAGCGACCCATCCTTTCCAATCAGATTTGGACATCAAAGCGAAGTGTATTCCTAATGATCCCCTAATGATCTGTCCTTCAAGTTCAAGTAAGTCTACCAGGCTACGAGGGGCCTCGTAGCCTGGTGGATAGCGCGCAGGACTCGTAATTCTGCGGCGCGGGTTCGATTCCCGCACGAGGCAGGAACAAATGGGCAAAGTCTCTCTCACCCTGAATGCCCCTGTTACCTAGTAGTAAATAGGTACCTAGGTGTTAGTCAGCTGTCACGGGCTGCTTCCTGGGTGTGGAGGCCTGGTCGAGGACCGGGCCGCGGGGAGTATCTCGAGTATCTTGAGATGATTTCGGGGCTTTAGTGTCCCCGCGGCCCGGTCCTCGACCAGGCCTCCACCCCCAGGAAGCAGCCCGTGACAGCTGACTAACTCCCAGGTACCTATTTACTGCTAGGTAACAGGGGCATTCAGGGTGAAAGAAACTTTGCCCATTTGTTTCTGCTTCGTGCGGGAATCGAACCCGCGCCACAGAATTACGAGTCCTGCGCGCTATCCACCAGGCTACGAGGCCACTAAAGCCCCGAAATCATCTCAAGATAACCTCAAGAAGAAGTATATTTAGGTAATATATATCCCAAAAGAATAGAGTAGCTTTGGTTATTTCTGTCTTCTTCACGTTCAAGTACGTTTATTGAGACAATAAATGGATAAAGGAGTAAAGAAGGAAGTGGGCGTCATCTACTTTATTTATTGGTGTGAAGGAGGTGGGTTAGTACTCTTTAAATACGTCTCAAAGGGATAGAATAGCTTAGGCTATTTCTACCCTGATTGATGATTGATGAAGATTAAGCCACCCAAAAGGTGGCACGGATATGAATAGCCCGTAAGTGGTGGTCCATACACAATTAAAAGCCCTGCGTGACGGGAGCCTTGCCCTTGTATACCTGCAGCCATCAGTAGTGTCTCCGCCAGTGAGATCCTGTGTCCAAGATGAAGATTAAGCCATCCAAAAGGTGGCACGGGCATGAATAGCCCGTAAGTGGTGGCCCTTTTGAGCCATCACCAGTATCAATAGATGATACTGGAGATCTGTGGAGGTGCGACTGCACCCTGCGTGACGGGAGATGTCTCCCGGACCAAGTGGTGACCAAATGGTGACCAAATGTCCATGTAGCACGGGTTATAGTGAGCCCGTAATTGAGTTCGGGTATTCGCGATGACCTCGTTACTGTGATGTTTGGGTCGGAGTTTTAAATGGAGGTGGGGTTTCCACCTTTTTTCCCTATTTCTTTTTCGCTTCTGTTTTAGTGTACTGGTTTGAAATTAGTCCTTTTCTCTCCGTTTCTTCTTAATATATTGATCTTTCCTTGTAACTCGTACCCCTCATCTCTGGAAGTAGTCATACCTGTGGACCATGGACCTTTTCCAACATTGGTTTGTATAGTGACATAATAAGGACTGCATGCAGTGTCTGCATATTCAAGGGTTGGTCTGACGTTTGGGTCAAAAAGCCAGCCTCCTAACCCAACCATAAACATACCAACCCACACAACCCAGCATACCCATGGAGCCCGTCGCATAGAGAGTATAGATACTTGCGTGTCGTTATCACGGTGGATTGTATATGTAATATTGGTTACCACAACGTGCAAACTACGACCTGTTAAGTGTGAGGACGGGTTGCAACCGAGACTACTCTTCTCTCAAAGATCTCTTCGTTTCCTGACACGCCTCATCTACTTCCTCATTTCCGTTTCCCTCCTCCCGTTCTTCACACTGTTTAGTAGCATCTTAAGGAAGGAAAGCAGCATCTTAAGGAAGGAAAGCAGCATCTTAAGGAAGGAAAGCAGCATCTTAAGGGAGGAAAGCAGCATCTTAAGGGAGGAAAGCAGCATCTTAAGGAAGGAAAGCAGCATCTTAAGGAAGGAAAGCAGCATCTTAAGGAAGGAAAGCAGCATCTTAAGGAAGGAAAGCAGCATCTTAAGGAAGGAAAGCAGCATCTTAAGGAAGGAAAGCAGCATCTTAAGGGAGGAAAGCAGCATCTTAAGGAAGGAAAGCAGCATCTTAAGGAAGGAAAGCAGCATCTTAAGGAAGGAAAGCAGCATTTTAAGGGAGGAAAGCAGCATTTTAAGGGAGGAAAGCAGCATCTTAAGGAAGGAAAGCAGCATCTTAAGGAAGGAAAGCAGCATCTTAAGGAAGGAAAGCAGCATCTTAAGGGAGGAAAGCAGCATCTTAAGGAAGGAAAGCAGCTCCTTAAGGGAGGAAAGCAGCTCCTTAAGGGAGGAAAGCAGCTCCTTAAACCAGCGTGTGATTGGTGTGTGAAGTTGTTTGAGCTGCTCCAATGTCAGTCATCTCTTGTGGACGACGTTCATACCCTTGCACCTTGTTTAGTTGTTTTGGTGGGGGGGGGGGTTATCTTGAGGTGATCTTGAGATAACCTCAAGACAATAAGGTTCGTTGCAACCATCTTGATTTCGGCGCTTTGCGTCCCCGCGGCCCAGTCCTCGACCAGGCCTCATTTTTGTTGCACCCTCCCCCCCCCCCCCAGGAAGCAGCCCGTAACAGCTGTCTAACTCCCAGGTACTTATTTACTGCTAGGTAACAGAGGCATCAGGGGGAAAGAAACATTTTGCCCATTTGTCTCCTCCTCCACCGGGGATCGAACCCGGAACCTCAGGACTACGAATCCGAAGCGTTGTCCACCCAGCTGTCACGGAGTACAGGTGGATTCAAGCAGCAATTGCTCCTTTACTGTGCTTCCTTTTTCTCCGCCCAATCACTTGGGCTGGACGGTAGAGCGACGGTCTCGCTTCATGCAGGTCGGGGTTCAATCCCCGACCGTCCAAGTGGTTGGGCACCATTCCTTTCCCCTCCCCCATCCCAAATCCTTATCCCTTCCAAGTGCTATATAGCCATCATGGCTTGGCGCTTTCCCCGTGATGATTACCTCCCTCCCTTCATCACTTCTTAAGGACTCTAAACTCTTCCTTTTATCCATCTTTGGCAGCTCTGTTGACTTTTATTAAACAGTTTACGAAGCATCGAAACTTGCGAATCGAATGTTATTGTTATAAACAGCCGCCTGGTGCCTCGGAGCTTGTAAACTCCTTTAATTAAGTGTAAACCAAGCCGCCAAAGATTGAGAAAAGATGTTGAAGTTCGTAAGTTGTTGCGTAACTGTCTGATGAATCCAGGTCTGGGCTCTTAAATGGGGGCGGAGGGGGGGGGGGGGGGGGGGATAGGTAAGGGGAAATAAGGCAGGGGGGGGGGGAATTTGTAGAGAAGGGAGAAGCGTATCTTTGAAATGCCCTCCCTGTCCCCCCCCCCACCCACTCGCTTTCCCTCCCAACCCACTTCCCCCCCCCCTCCCAGTTCCCCCCTACTTCCCTTCCCCCCCTCCCACTTCCCCCCCCCCACTACCCTCCCCCCCACTTCCCTCCCCCCTACTTCCCCCCCCCCTCCTACTTCCCCCCCCTCCTACTTCCCCCCCTCCTACTTCCCCCCCTACTTCCCTCCCCCTCCCACTTCCCCGTCTCATACTTTCCCACACTCCCTCTCCAGCTCTCCCCCCACCTCCCCCTCTTCCACACCCCCCCCACCTCCGTAACGTGCTATTCAAAGGCACTTCGTAACGTGCCTTTGAATAGCGTGTTGGTGGTTAATAATCTTGTTTTTTTGTGTGGCATATTAGGAGGAATGAGAGAGTGGGAAGTAGGTTAGCCTCGCTTGATGAGTTTGTTGCACCTGGGTGATGAATGCAGGTGGGAGGGGGGGGGTTAAAAGGAACAGGTTATAGTGGGTGGTGAGTGTGTAGGTTCGTGGTGGTGAGTGTGTAGGTTCGTGGTGGTGAGTGTGTAGGTTCGTGGTGGTGAGTGTGTAGGTTCGTGGTGGTGAGTGTGTAGGTTCGTGGTGGTGAGTGTGTAGGTTCGTGGTGGTGAGTGTGTAGGTTCGTGGTGGTGAGTGTGTAGGTTCGTGGTGGTGAGTGTGTAGGTTCGTGGTGGTGAGTGTGTAGGTTCGTGGTGGTGGTGGAGGGGGTTAGTTGATAAGCGATGGTGGTAGGTAGGTAAGTAGAGGGAAGAATTAGCTTATGGTGGAGGGGGTGAGAGGTAGGAGAGATTGTTGTTGTCTTAGTTTTAGCTACTCAGAACGAAATGTCCATGTAGCACGGGCTATGGTGATCCCGTAAAAAGTCTGTAAGAGAGGCTATGTTGCCCCAATGTTATACTTGTCCCCCCCCCCCACAGCATCTCACCCTATTACTCTAACCCCCTCCCCCCCTCTTCCTTCCCCCTCTCCCTCTTCCCCCCCCCCAGTCATGTGTAACACACCTGTTATGGTCACGTCAAGCACTCCACCACCTCCATTCCCCTGTGTCATGCCTGACTCATCTACGCCAGTAGGTGAGGCATCATGATTCTCCATCGCCCACAGGTGGCGGCTGTTCGAGTCTACGCCGCCCCTACCTACTAAGGCCGTCCAGGAACTTAGTAGGTGGTCTTCCCCCTTGATAGGCAAAGGCAACTTGTTCACTACAAATATCAATTATCTTAATGATTAAGTGGCTGCTGCTTCAGATAGACTGTGATGTCTCCACATGTGTGTGGAGGTAAATGGAGTTGATTGTGTGTGTGTGTGTGTGTGTGTGTGTGTGTGTGTGTGTGTGTGTGTGTGTGTGTGTGTGTGTGTGTGTACACGAGGAGGATGTGATTGAGTGTGATGTACGGGGGTCTCTGCCACTGTGGTAGTGTGGTTGTAAGTTGACGTGGTGTTGTGCTGCCAGCCTCCAGGGCTAATGTGTCTCGCTGGAGGGGTGGGTAGGGGTTGGCTGGGGTGGGCGCTGTGGGTTGGGGTGGGGGGTGATGGTATTTTGCTGCCAGGTATGAATGAACCAGTTTCTCACGCGTGTTTGGTAAGATGTACAGTCTCTCTCTCTCTCTCTCTCTCTCTCTCTCTCTCTCTCTCTCTCTCTCTCTCTCTCTCTCTCTCTCTCTCTCTCTCTCTCTCTCTCTCTCTCTCTCTCTCTCTCTCTCTCGGCGTAGCATATCCTCAGGGATGCTGCGTGGACGATCATGGGGATATAGTGTAAGATGCTTGGGGTGTTTCTAAGATGTTCTCTGGGGATGCTGTGGCCCACCTGTTGCGTTTACCATCACCATGGATTCCTTTCATCTTATTGTCCAGTATATTGTATCATTCCAGTTGTCGTGGTATAACCTTTGACCAGCCTTTGATAGACCTTTGACCAGCCTTTGATAGACCTTTGACCAGCCTTTGATAGACCTTTGACCAACCTTTGATAAACCTTTGACCCGCCTTTGACAGCACGTGACCAACAGCTGTTGCCTAGCCTCCGGGTAGCTATTTTACTAAGTGAAGAGAGGCATGAGGTGAAAGGAAACGTGCTCAACTGTTTTATCGTGCCCGGGGAATTGCATCCGAGTCCTTCGGTTGTGTTCCGAGTACGTATAGACCACTTCTCTAAAAGATCTTTACAGCTGTGAAGATGAGGGAGGAAAGGGTAGCGTTATCTTGAGGTTGTCTTGAGATGATTTCGGGACTTAGCGTCCCCGCGGCCCGGTCCTCGACCAGACATCTTCCAGGTAGCGTGGTGCCATTACGAAAATGGTGCTTGGGGGGAGGGGGTGACCTTGATAGGGAGATGACTGGACGTGGATATCTTAGTCCGGTTTCCGTGAAGCCTTAAGCGGCGGGCCAGACCTGGCGCGTATAATCTCCGCGCGGCGCCTGACAGCTGGGTGGACAGCGCTTCGGATTCGTAGTCCTGAGGTTCCGGGTTCGATCCCCGGTGGAGGCGGTGACAAATAGGCAAAATGTTTCTTTCACCTTGATGCCCCTGTTACCTAGCAGTAAATAGGTACCTGGGAGTTACAGCTGCTACGGGCTGCTTCCTGGGGGGGGGGGCCGAGCAGACAGCACACTGGACTTGTGATCCTGTGGTCCTGGGTTCGATCCCACTCGCCGGCGAGAAACAATGGGCAGAGTTTCTTTCACCCTATGCCCCTGTTACCTAGCAGTAAAATAGGTACCTGGGTGTTAGTCAGCTGTCACGGGCTGCTTCCTGGGGGTGGAGGCCTGGTCGAGGACCGGGCCGCGGGGACACTAAAGCCCCGAAAAATCATCTCAAGATAACCTCAAGAGAGAAAGCGCCGCCAAGCCATTACGACTATATAGCTTACGGGCTATTCATGCCCGTGCCACCTTTTGAGTGGCTTAATCTTTATCAATTATCGACTATATAGCACTGGGAAGGGGTCAGGATAAGGATTTGGAATGGAACGGGGGGGGGGGGGGAAGAAAAGGTTCCCAACCACTTATCAATCAATCCCCGACGGTCGGGGATTGAACACCGACCGTGAAAGTGCCGACGTTTCGGGCCGACCTGAACCCTTATAGAGTCGTGCCATAGGAGTGTCAAGACTTGTAACAGGGGTCAGTGAGGGACAGAAACGTTACCTATTCCCTGTTCAGGATAGTGTCATCCCCGTAACTCTCGCCCACGTGTTCTAAAGGCTAGCATGGCTAGTTCACCTGGCTAGTCTACTTGGCTAGTTCACCTGGCTAGTCTACCTGGCTAGTCCACCTGGCTAGTCTACCTGGCTAGTCCTCCTGGCTAGTTCACCTGGCTAGTCCACCTGGCTAGTCCTCCTGGCTAGTCCACCTGGCTAGTCCACCTGGCTAGTCCTCCTGGCTAGTCCTCCTGGCTAGTCCTCCTGGCTAGTCCTCCTGGCTAGTCCTCCTGGCTAGTCCACCTGGCTAGTCTACCTGGCTAGTCCACCTGGCTAGTCTACCTGGCTAGTCCACCTGGCTAGTCCACCTGGCTAGTCTACCTGGCTAGTCCACCTGGCTAGGGATGCCTGTCCGCGTGCCAGTTAGCTTTAACCTCAATAGCTACTAAATACAAATAGAAACCAGTATTACACGTGTCTTGAAACCAACTGGAGCACAGCCAAGAGCCCCCAGCGAGCAGGTAGCTTAAGGAACGTGGTTGTTATAAGGTGGCTCTATATAACGTATAGTATACCAGTGATCTAGGAAGTTATAAAGAATGTTGTCGCTCGTGTTATTTTATAGTTTAATACACCTTAATATCATTTATAAGCAACGAGGGAGCAAGAACCCCGGGACGTAGCAACCAGGGAACAGGGCCCCAGGGGACGTAGCAACCAGGGAACAGGGGCCCCAGGGGACGTAGCAACCAGGGAACAGGGGCCCCGGGGGACGTAGCAACCAGGGAACAGGGCACAGGGGAAGTAGTAACCAGGGAACAGGGCACAGGGGAAGTAGCAACCAGGGAACAGGGCACAGGGGAAGTAGCAACCAGGGAACAGGGCACAGGGGAAGTAGCAACCAGGGAACAGGGCACAGGGGAAGTAGCAACCAGGGAACAGGGCACAGGGGAAGTAGCAACCAGGGAACAGGGCCCAAGGGAAGTAGCAACCAGGGAACGCCCCAGGGGAAGTAGCGACCCGGGTGGTCTAGCACCCAGGGGGAAGAGTAGTATCCAGGGGCAGCCAGGTATGTCAGGTAGTTGAGATGTTGTTATAAGATTCGCTACTTGGAACAAAACACTCCAAGTAGCACAGGCTATGGTGAGCCCCGGTAGTCGAGTATTGTCGAGCCAGTTAAAGGACGGCGGGAGCGTCTCCCGAGGGTGCCAGGTGGGCGGTGATGGGTGCCAGGAAGGCACCGCTTCAACTATCCTTAAGAGAGCAGTTTACCATATGGGCCAGCGGTATGGGCGGAGGCTGACTTAAACTGTCTTGCTAAGTTTAACAAATACATGTCAGCTGTCATGTCTTGTCAGCTGTCATGTCTTGTCAGCTGTCATGTCTGGCAGTGACTCCAAGGGGGTCATTCCGCCTTGGGTCGGAAGCCTCCAGGTGCGTCTCCCCGTCAACACCTGTGTGATTCAAGTTACTGTCGAGTTTTTCGTGCTCGTCCAAGACGGTTTTAGGAGCTGAGGTGTGCAAGGGGGAGGAGGAGGAGAAGGGGGGAAGGGGGAGGGTAAGATTGGTGTTGATATGGGAGTTTATGTGAGGGTTTTTGGGGGTGATGAGAGAGGGTGTAGATGGTTGCTGTGGTGTAGATTGGTGTGGCTTGCGTGTGTGGTGGTGGTAGTGTGGTGGTGTTAGTGTGGTGGTGGCAGTGTGATGGTGTGTGTGTGTGTGCGTGCGTGTGGGTGTGCGTGCGTGCGCGTGCAGTGGGGTGCGCCACGCATGCAATTCTCCTGCATGCGTGCAGGATAATTTTGTTTTTCCTATCTTACCTTTATATTTATCTCTCTTTTTCCCTCTCTCTATCTCTCACACACAAACATATATAACTCCCAGTTTCCTATTTACTGCTAGGTACACAGGAGCATCAGGTGGAAGAAACTGTCCCATATGTTTCTACCTTAACCGGAAATCGAACCCGGGCATAGGGCTATGACCCCAGAGCGCTGTCCACTCAACCGCAAGGACCTGTGTGTGTTATTTGTGTAAAAGGTTTTAAATGCTTGTACTCGCCTCGCTGTATTTCTGGTGGGATGAGTCACGGCTCTTGGGTCCCGCCTCTCGGCACTGAATCGATTGGAATTTTGTAGGAATGCTGGGAATTTATAACAATTTAGTTGTATGTATAAAATATATATATATATATATATATATATATATACAAAATATATGTATACATGTATTAAACTCATTATAGGCTTAGAATGAGATGGGCGCCCGCCTGCACGCACGCACGCCTGAGGGAATCTCCACTCATTGGGCGAAATCGTTTGACGCTTTTGTAATTGATAGGTATTTTGGTATACCCTATATATCCCCTCCCCGTGTGTGTGTGTGTGTGTGTGTGTGTGTGTGTGTGTGTGTGTGTGTGTGTGTGTGTGTGTGTGTGTGTGTGTGTGTGTGTGGGAAATACCTCGCTGGTAACTCGACCACTCTCGGGTGCCAAGGCGGGATTATATATTTTTTTTGTTATTGTGTATTTTTATCTGGAGCGTCGAGTACTTGGGGATGATACGGCTTTTGTTGTGCTGGGGTGGCTGAGGCGCGCTGCTACTGCTGTTGTGGCTGAGGCGCGCTGCTACTGCTGTTGTGGCTGAGGCGCGCTGCTACTGCTGTTGTGGCTGAGGCGCGCTGCTACTGCTGTTGTGGCTGAGGCGCGCTGCTACTGCTGTTGTGGCTGAGGCGCGCTGCTACTGCTGTTGTGGCTGAGGCGCGCTGCTACTGCTGTTGTGGCTGAGGCGCGCTGCTACTGCTGTTGTGGCTGAGGCGCGCTGCTACTGCTGTTGTGGCTGAGGCGCGCTGCTACTGCTGTTGTGGCTGAGGCGCGCTGCTACTGCTGTTGTGGCTGAGGCGCGCTGCTACTGCTGTTGTGGCTGAGGCGCGCTGCTACTGCTGTTGTGGCTGAGGCGCGCTGCTACTGCTGTTGTGGCTGAGGCGCGCTGCTACTGCTGTTGTTGATGCTGTGCTGCTGTTGTTGGTGGTGATGATGCTGCTGCTGTTGCTGCTGCTGTTGCTGATGCTGTGCTGCTGCTACTGCTGCTCCTGCTGTTCTTGCTTCTGTTAATGTTGCTGCTGCTGTTGCTGTTCTTGATGCTGTTGTTGTTGTTCATGCTGTTGCTGTTCTTCTGTTAATGTTGCTTCTGTTGCTGCTGCTGTTATTGCTGTTGCTGCTGCTACTGTAGTTGCTGTTATTGCTGCTGCTGTTGCTACTGTTGCTGCTGCTGTTGCTACTGTTGCTGCTGCTGTTGCTACTGTTGCTGCTGCTGTTGGCGCTGCTACTGCTGTTGTGGCTGAGGCGCGCTGCTACTGCTGTTGTTGATGCTGTGCTGCTGTTGTTGGTGGTGATGATGCTGCTGCTGTTGCTGCTGCTGTTGCTGATGCTGTGCTGCTGCTACTGCTGCTCCTGCTGTTCTTGCTTCTGTTAATGTTGCTGCTGCTGTTGCTGTTCTTGATGCTGTTGTTGTTGTTCATGCTGTTGCTGTTCTTGCTTCTGTTAATGTTGCTTCTGTTGCTGCTGCTGTTATTGCTGTTGCTGCTGCTACTGTAGTTGCTGTTATTGCTGCTGCTGTTGCTACTGTTGCTGCTGCTGTTGCTACTGTTGCTGCTGCTGTTGCTACTGTTGCTGCTGCTGTTGGTGCTGCTGTTGCTACTGTTGCTGGTGCTGTTGCTGCTGCTGTTGCTACTGTTGCTGCTGCTGTTGGTGCTGCTGTTGCTACTGTTGCTGCTGCTGCTACTGCTGTTGCTGCTACTGTTGCTGCTGCTGTTGCTGCTGCTGCTGCTATTGCTGCTGCTGTTATTGCTGTTGCTGTTATTGCTGTTGTTGTTGCAGTCAACGGACAATGAACCTCCGGATAACCCGCACACTTGAGCAATACAACCTTAAAGAGCCCGGCTAATGATTTATTCATACAGTTTATAGACTATTGAAGCCGTGTATAATACAACGTTTGACGCACGCCGCCCTCTTCCTCCCGGGGAAAATACGCAACACTCAGGCGTATTTTCCGAAATAAGTTAGTTCTGCCTGGACCCCGTTTTCTACACTCGCCACTCCGTCAAAAATCCAACCTACTAACTTGACCAGATAGGGACTAACCCACTCAACCCACCTATCGAGTCCCCACGCATAGAAAATGGAAGATGGTTGTGAGCCGTTGCTCTTCAAGTAGCAATGTTGGTTTTCCGCATCGTACAAAATACGACCTGTTAGTTGCGAAGACGGGTTGGGAGGCTTGCGTGTGTTGCTATACGTAATTGCATTGTTGCAGCCCCATGATAATCATATACCACCGGAGGGGGGCAAGGGGGGAATATCCCCCCCTCTTCCCCTCCCCCCCCCCCTTCTCCTGGCCTGGGAAGATGAGCGTGAGTCGGGTCCCTCGATTTGCCACTCCGTAAAAAAATGCAACTGTTTCTCCGAATGGGAAACGCACGAACCCAAGCAACCCTACTAACCTGTCGTGGCTGATGCATAGAAAGCGTCGACAGTATTACGGGGCTTTAATTGGGGCTTTAAAACGTCGCTTTTTTGACGTATATTGATCGGCAGCGCAGTATTGGGCAGCGTCGCTCATCCTGTGAGTGGACACACCGCCATAGTGACAGTATTGGGCAGCGCCACTCATCCTGTGAGTGGACACACCGCCATAGTGACAGTATTGGGCAGCGTCGCTCATCCTGTGAGTGGACACACCGCCATAGTGACAGTATTGGGCAGCGTCACTCATCCTGTGAGTGGACACACCGCCATAGTGACAGTATTGGGCAGCGCCACTCATCCTGTGAGTGAACACACCGCCATAGTGACAGTATTGGGCAGCGCCACTCATCCTGTGAGTGGACACACCGCCATAGTGACAGTATTGGGCAGCGCCACTCATCCTGTGAGTGGACACACCGCCATAGTGACAGTATTGGGCAGCGTCGCTCATCCTGTGAGTGGACACACCGCCATAGTGACAGTATTGGGCAGCGCCACTCATCCTGTGAGTGGACACACCGCTATAGTGACAGTATTGGGCAGCGCCACTCATCCTGTGAGTGGACACACCGCCATAGTGACAGTATTGGGCAGCGCCACTCATCCTGTGAGTGAACACACCGCCATAGTGACAGTATTGGGCAGCGCCACTCATCCTGTGAGTGGACACACCGCCATAGCAGCATGTACAACACTCCCCAATAGGAAGAAATCCCGCTGAGTTGTTCATCCTGTCACTTGTACCCAGACACAGCTGGGACTAGCTTAACTGTCTCAGTTATGTTCATTTGTGGGTAGTGATATAATGATTGTGCGCTTGTGGTAGTTGAGTGATTGTGATGATTGTCGGGTAATAGAGGTTGTGATGGTTCCTCTTGATTGGATTGTGTGGTCGCAATAGTAATGAGGGATTGTTAATTGTATGATAATGAGATTAGAGGTTAATGATTGTGATTATATATTGTGCCAGTGGTGGATCACTTGTGATGGTGGTATGTGGGGGTAGTTGTGGTGGGGTGGGGGGGGGGGTAGTTGTGGTGGGGTGAGGGGGGGGTGGTAGTTATGGTGAAGGATACAAGGTAGTGGTGAAGGAACACGGTGGAGAGGAGGAGGAGGAGGAGATGGCACCACCTTGATGGCCCTGACTGGCCTTAGCTACAGGTCCGTGCCAAGGGTGGTCAGGCACCGGTGCCAAACTCGTCCCCACCTTCTCTTGCGCTCTCTCTCTCTCTCTCTCTCTGTCTCTGTCTCTCTCTCTCTCTCTCTCTCTCTCTCTCTCTCTCTCTCTCTCTCTCTCTCTCTCTCTCTCTCTCTCTCTCTCTCTGTCTCTCTCTCTGTCTCTCTCTCTGTCTCTCTCTCTGTCTCTCTCTCTGTCTCTCTCTCTGTCTGTCTCTCTGTCTGTCTCTCTGTCTGTCTCTCTGTCTGTCTCTCTGTCTCTCTCTCTCTCTCTCTCTCTCTCTCTCTCTCTCTCTCTCTCTCTCTCTCTCTCTCTCTCTCTCTCTCTCTCTCTCTCTCTCTCTCTCTCTCTCTCTCTCTCTCTCTCTCTCTCCTCTCGTTCATTTGTGTGTGTGTGTGTGTGTGTGTGTGTGTGTGTGTGTGTGTGTGTGTGTGTAGCCGAATTACGTGCGTCTATGACCTTAGGCATTCCATGCCTCTGCACTCAATGGCTTCCTTACAAATGCGCCACGTGGCTTTGTTGTGCCTTAGAGCTCTGTCGCTTCCGGTTTGACACCTGTTGGGGGGGGGGGGCGTAAAGCCGAGATTGTGAAGGAAATATTACCTGATGTATGTATGTATTACATGTCGTGGTTTGTGTGTAATATTCAGGAACTTAAGTTTACAACTGGGGAGCCCAGTTGCTGGGGAGCCGTTCGGCCGAGCGGACAGCACGCGGGACTTGTGATCCTGTGGTCCTGGGTTCGATCCCAGGCGCCGGCGAGAAACAATGGGCAGAGTTTCTTTCACCCAATGCCCCTGTTACCTAGCAGTAAAATAGGTACCTGGGTGTTAGTCAGCTGTCACGGGCTGCTTCCTGGGGGTGGAGGCCTGGTCGAGGACCGGGCCGCGGGGACACTAAAAGCCCCGAAATCATCTCAAGATAACCTCAAGATACAATGACCTCGTGCGACGT
This sequence comes from Procambarus clarkii, assembly GCF_040958095.1. Classification (NCBI taxonomy): domain Eukaryota; kingdom Metazoa; phylum Arthropoda; class Malacostraca; order Decapoda; family Cambaridae; genus Procambarus; species Procambarus clarkii. The sequence continues at coordinate 9,040,786 of NC_091199.1, read as the reverse complement.
GAGAAATATTGTTTTTGTAAATCAAAGCTGAACGCTCTTAGTGTCTTCCACTTAGGTTCTTTATCAGCCCTTTCTTGTTTTTTGTTTTCGTGGCGTTTATCGGCACTTGGCGCTCTCCCTGCGTTTATTGTCTCGGCTCAGGTGTCCTTCCTTGTCCTTATTCTTGGCCTTGCTTTGCTGGACTTGTTTGTGGGGCTATATATATATATGTAACCTCGACTCTTCTTCTTCTTCCTTTCTTTCTTTCTTTCTTGTGGGTTAGTTTGTTTGTTTCTGCCTTATGCCTCTTTGTGTGTGTGTGTGGTGTGTGTGTGTGTGTGTGTGTGTGTGTGTGTGTGTGTGTGTGTGTGTGTGTGTGTGTGTGTGTGTGTGTGTGTGTGTGTGTGTGAGCCGGATACAAGACTTTTGTTTCCATATCTGTGTTTACATAACACGTTGCCGGATTCCAGTTCTTTGTTTGGAAACATTTTCTATGGAGCCTGCGACGGTGCCGCTGATAAGGGGAGACTTTTATCTTCTTGCATTATTGTTTTGACTCATATTTATCCTCGTCTCGTCTCTCTTACTCCCCTCCACTTGAATGTCGTCCCCCCAAGAGCCAGGGGGGGGCCAGATTCACGAAAACACTTCCGCAAACACTTACGAACCTGTACATCTTTTGTCAATCTTTGGCGGCAAACCTGTACATCTTTTGTCAATCTTTGGCGGCAAACCTGTATATCTTTTGTCAATCTTTGGCGGCGAACCTGTACATCTTTTGTCAATCTTTGGCGGCGAACCTGTACATCTTTTGTCAATCTTTGGCGGCGAACCTGTACATCTTTTGTCAATCTTTGGCGGCGAACCTGTACATCTTTTGTCAATCTTTGGCGGCGAACCTGTACATCTTTTGTCAATCTTTGGCGGCGAACCTGTACATCTTTTGTCAATCTTTGGCGGCGAACCTGTATATCTTTTGTCAATCTTTGGCGGCGAACCTGTACATCTTTTGTCAATCTTTGGCGGCGAACCTGTATATCTTTTGTCAATCTTTGGCGGCGAACCTGTACATCTTTTGTCAATCTTTGGCGGCTTTGTTTACAATTATTAAACAGTTAATGAGCTCCGAAGCACCAGGAGGCTGTTTATAACAATAACAACAGTTGAATGGGAAGTTTTCATGCTTGTAAACTGTTTAATAAATGTAACCAAAGCCGTCAAAGATTGAGGAAAGATGTACACGTTCGTAAGTGCTTTCGTGAATCTGGCCCCAGACTTGTCGTGGAAAGGCTGGATACGCATTGATTTTTAAGTCTGTAGTTGTGGCCGACCGCCATGGGCGCCATTCTGGGGCAAAAAACAAATGAACGTCTGATAGAATTACATTTGACCGCGTACGCATGTACATTCATAAATGCATACATATACTTACTTCCTGCATACTTAAGATTGGTGTTTTTTTATCGAATTGATTTTTGTCTGTTCCATCGTATAAGCGGTGGATTTCTGTTTGTTTTCATCGTATAGGCGATGGATTTCTGTTTGTTTTCATCGTATAGGCGATGGATTTCTGTTTGTTTTCATCGTATAGGCGATGGATTTCTGTTTGTTTTCATCGTATAGGCGATGGAATTGTCTCCATACTATAAGGAATGGTTTTGGCTCTATGGTATGAAACTCTTTGATTTTTGCCTTTTGAGGATGTAATTGTGTAACGTTAGCGAAACACCCCCCCCCCCCTCCATAGATGTGAAACACTCCCCATACATAGCGAAACACCCCCCCCCCCCTCCATAGATGTGAAACACTCCCCATACATAGCGAAACACCCCCCCCCCCCTCCATAGATGTGAAACACTCCCCATACATATAATTACCTAAGTGTAGTTACAGGATGAGCTACGCTCGTGGTGTCCCGTCTTCCCAATACTCTTTGTCGTATAACGCTTTTTGACAAGCGTTATACATGTACGTGTTGACATAAATGAGTGATGGTCACATGTTGCGCTCTGGTTGTCTAGAGTGACCTCTCCAGGGCGCAAAGCCAGGGTAGGTTGATACGGAGAAGCTGTTACCCATGCAGCAGGTTCCCTCTCTCCATTATAGATGACCATTTTCTGTTATCAAGAGCAACTTTCTGGTTGGTTACTCTGCCAAAGGGGTAACGAGTTCCCCTCTCTCTTAGGATAAACCTCTCCCCTCTTTAACGAGGGCCCGTTAGGCCCCCCCCTTCCTACCCCCCCCTCCGAGTGCCACTGAAAGAGAGAAAAGGTGACGCAAAGAGGTCTAATTTGGCCCTCTTGCCTGTGGCGTTGGCACTCGCTCTGTCCAAGCCTGCTGCCGCCTCTCTCCTGCTGTTGTGGTGGTGGTGATGTGTGGTAGTGGTGTGGTGGTGGTGATGTGTGGTAGTGGTGTGGTGGTGGTGATGTGGTGGTGATGATGTGTGGTAGTGGTGTGGTGGTGGTGATGTGTGGTAGTGGTGTGGTGGTGGTGATGTGTGGTAGTGGTGTGGTGGTGGTGATGTGTGGTAGTGGTGTGGTGGTGGTGATGTGTGGTAGTGGTGTGGTGGTGGTGATGTGTGGTAGTGGTGTGGTGGTGGTGATGTGTGGTAGTGGTGTGGTGGTGGTGATGTGTGGTAGTGGTGTGGTGGTGGTGATGTGTGGTAGTGGTGTGGTGGTGATGATGTGTGGTAGTGGTGTGGTGGTGGTGATGTGTGGTAGTGGTGTGGTGGTGATGATGTGTGGTAGTGGTGTGGTGGTGATGATGTGTGGTAGTGGTGTGGTGGTGATGATGTGTGGTAGTGGTGTGATGATGTGTGGTAGTGGTGTGGTGGTGGTGATGTGTGGTAGTGGTGTGATGATGTGTGGTAGTGGTGTGGTGGTGGTGATGTGTGGTAGTGGTGTGATGATGTGTGGTAGTGGTGTGGTGGTGGTGATGTGTGGTAGTGGTGTGGTGGTGATGATGTGTGGTAGTGGTGTGGTGGTGATGATGTGTGGTAGTGGTGTGGTGGTGATGATGTGTGGTAGTGGTGTGGTGGTGGTGATGTGTGGTAGTGGTGTGGTGGTGGTGATGTGTGGTAGTGGTGTGGTGGTGGTGATGTGTGGTAGTGGTGTGGTGGTGGTGATGTGTGGTAGTGGTGTGGTGGTGGTGATGTGTGGTAGTGGTGTGGTGGTGGTGATGTGTGGTAGTGGTGTGTGGTGGTGGTGATGTGTGGTAGTGGTGTGTGGTGGTGGTGATGTGTGGTAGTGGTGTGTGGTGGTGGTGATGTGTGGTAGTGGTGTGTGGTGGTGGTGATGTGTGGTAGTGGTGTGGTGGTGGTGATGTGTGGTAGTGGTGTGGTGGTGATGAGTGTGTGTGTTTACTAGTTGTGTTTTTACGGGGGTTGAGCTTTGCTCTTTCGGCCCGCCTCTCAACTGTCAATCAACTGTTTACTAACTACTACTTTTTTTTTCTTTTTTTTCCACACCACACACACACACACACACACCAGGAAGCAGCCCGTGACAGCTGACTAACTCCCAGGTACCTATTTACTGCTAGGTAACAGGGGCATTCAGGGTGAAAGAAACTTTGCCCATTTGTTTCTGCCTCGTGCGGGAATCGAACCCGCGCCACAGAATTACGAATCCTGCGCGCTATCCACCAGGCTACGAGGCCCCTGTGTGTTAGTGGTGTCGTGATAGTGGTGTGTGGTGGTGGTGATGTGTGGTAGTGGTGTGTGGGGTAGCAGTATGTAGTTTTGGGGGGGGGTGGTGGTGGTAGTGGTATTAGTGGTGGTTAGTGGTAGTGGACCTGTGGTGTTGTATGGTAGTGTTGTGGTGGCAATAGTGTTGTGTGGTGGTGGTGGTGTGGCTGGTTTGTGGTGCGTAATATAGCAGTATTATAATGTAATTATGGGGTAGTGGGGTTGTGTGGTAGTGTGGCGTGGTAATAGCGGAATGTTTATCCCCCTGGTGGCGCAGTGGTAATACATTCGCTCCGGGCCTCGACACCGATTTGGTCAGGGTGCACGTGCACATGTAGTGTCCAGTCAGGGTGCACGTGCACATGTGGTGTCCAGTCAGGGTGCACGTGCACATGTGGTGTCCAGTCAGGGTGCACGTGCACATGTGGTGTCCAGTCAGGGTGCACGTGCACATGTGGTGTCCAGTCAGGGTGCACGTGCACATGTGGTGTCCAGTCAGGGTGCACGTGCACATGTGGTGTCCAGTCAGGGTGCACGTGCACACGGCGACTGTCAGCTGTGGTGGTTCCAAACTTATGACACACCCTGTAGTAGTAGTAATATATTATTTTAGATATAGCTACTCAGAACGAAGTGTCCATGTAGCACGGGCTATGGCGAGCCCGTATAATAGTAGAAGAAGCTGTAGTAACATCCCCCCACCCCCTCCCTCACCACCTCCCCCACCCCCCTCCCTCACCACCTCTCCCACCCCCCCCCCCCCCCCCCCCTCCCCCTCCCTCCCTCTCCACCTCTCCCTCCCCCCCTCCTCCCCTCCTCCCAAAAGAGTGCCACCTTGCTATGCAGTCTTTAATAAGACTGATAATTATAGACACCACATTGCACGCTGCCTGGCCCTTTTGTACTGTCTGTGTGTGTCTACTATTTGTGTCTGCAGAATCGAGAGCTATTAGCTCTTGGACCCCGCCTTTCTAACCAGTTTAATTTTCCTCTTATATCTACTACATATATTTCTCTAACACACACACACACACACACACACACACACACACACACACACACACACACACACACACACACACACACACACACGCACGCACACGCACACGCACAGAGGAAGCAGCTGTCTAACTCCCAGGTACCTATTTACTGCTAGGTGAACAGTCAGGGTGAAAGAAACTCTGCCCATTTGTTTCCGGAATCTCGCCCGGGAATCGAACCCGGGCCATTATGACTCCCAAGCGCTGTGCACTCAGCCGTGCTCCTCCTGTGTGTGTACACTCAATCGTACATATGTACGTACACACGCTTACGTGCTTGGCAGCCACTTCTTCAGCACTACTGTTATGGGTTTCCATACTCAAGATTCTCTGGACACGTGCGCACGTGTCCCAGTGTACGCCTGTGTCCACATGCACAGGTGTACGTGCGGGCATACGTGCGCACGCGCATGGTAACGAACCTCAGTTGCGCATTGAAGTGCATAATTTGCTTTGTGCATTAATCGTTAATGATTGCGCCCCGGTGATGATTTTCAGTGATGGTGCTCGTTGATGTCGATGGCACGATGATTGGGGTGATGATTTGGTGGTTATAGACGACAACCATCATGATGATGATGATGCTTACGGACGATTGATGATGGCTGGGATTATAGGTGATCAAGAATAGTGGTAGGTAGGGAGCCGGTCGGCCGAGCAGACAGCACACTGGACTTGTGATCCTATGGACCTGGGTTCGATCCCAGGCGCTGGCGAGAAACAATGGGCAAAGTTTCTTTCACCCTATGCCCCTGTTACCTAGCAGTAAAATAGGTACCTGGGTGTTAGCCAGCTGTCACGGGCTGCTTCCTGAGGGTGGAGGCCTGGTCGAGGACCGGGCCGCGGGGATACTAAAGCCCTGAAATCATCTCAAGAATATCAAGATGGTAAAAAGAATTGCAAACAGAAGTTCTACTGCCCTTACGTCTGGGATGCTCTCGGACGTAGGTTCGAATCCTCGTCACGGCCCTTGTGCATTTGTTCATTAACTGTACTTAATTTATGATTTTAAACACTGACATCTGAAAACGTGAATCCAATATTAAATCGAACCTTACAAGTGAAGCCAGGCATCACTTAAATCTTTCTGATCGTTAGACTGATGAAGATTACGCCCCACTGACATCTGAAAACGTGAATCCAATATTAAATCGAACCTTACAAGTGAAGCCAGGCATCACTTAAATCTTTCTGATCGTTAGACTGATGAAGATTACGCCCACTCAAGAGGTGGCACGGGCATGAGTAACCCGGAAGAATCTTTCTGAAACCACTCGCATTCATAAGCTACCTACATAACTTTCGACTCGTTCGCGAGTCGAACGACGCTTATTATTATTATTAACATCTTTATTGACAAAATTCATTACAATTTTGCCTAATCTGAGGATTTTGATAGTCTTATTAAAGTGAGGATAATGCTGGTATTCACTGTCACGCAGGACAGAGGGTCATACATAAGACAATAGGTCTAAACTGTAGGCTGCTGCGTTCGAATCGCGTCGGCGGCGACAGATGTGAACGACTTCGTAAATACTGCGAGTTGGTTCGCCATAGATGGATGAATGGGTCGCTGGTTGGATACTTGTTATAGTGGGTGATTAACGGATATTGGTGGAGACTTAGGAGTCAGTGGGCGTATAGTGAGACGTGCGCCCAGACCTGCTGCTGATCTTGGGAGTCGTCTGCTGTATGGGAGTCTGCCTCTGCCCTCTGGAGGTTATCTTGAGATGATTTCGGGGCTTAGTATCCCCGCGGTCCGGTCCTCGGCCAGGCCTCCACCCCTAGGAAGCAGCCCGTGACAGCTGACTAACTCCCAGCTACCTGTTTACTGCTAGGTAACAGGGGCATCAGGGTGAAAGAAACTCTGCCCATTGTTTCTCGCCGGCGCCTGGGATCGAACCCGAGACCACAGGATCACGCGCCCAGTAGTCTGTCCACTCAGCCACCGGCTCCCACTGGAGAAAAGCGATTGCGCAAGCCGTCCGTTAATCAGCAGACATAGCGCTGGTACACTGTCTGCTGGGCTTCTCCTCCACTCTTAACTCAAATATAATCCTCGCCAATTTGCCCACACACTAGAAGGTGAAGGGACGACGACGTTTCGGTCCGTTCTGGACCAATCTCAAGTCGATTGTCTTGAGTCTTGAGTCACAATCGACTTGAGAATGGTCCAGGACGGACCGAAACGTCGTCCCTTCACCTTCTAGTGTGTGGTCTGGTCAAATTACTTTAGCCACGTTATTGTGACTCGTCGCCTAATCCTTGCCAATTCGTAGAGTAAGGAGGTCCGGTTCACAATGACATAATATCCGGTACACAGCGATATAATGACTGGTACCCAATGATATGTATGAAGGATTGACAGGTCTCCATGGCTCTGGCGCTGAGAATGACGCAGTACAGATTTTCGAATCAGTATTGGGACGCAGCTTACCTGACAATCTCGTCGCTCATAAGCGCATTATTCACATCCAACGGGGTAAACCTAATCCGAACACAGCTTCGGGTAAACCTAATCCGAACACAGCTTCGGGTAAACCTAATCCGAACACCGCGTCATTTGACCCGCCTTCATGTGGTCGGGGTGACATAACAGGCTAGACGCCCCCCCCCCACACACACACACACGTTTAACTCACTAGAATAAAAACCTCGAACGATTGATTGATTGATTAAGATTAAGAAGGTGGCACGGGCATGAATAGCCCGTAAGTGGTGGCCCTTTGGAGCCATTACCAGTATCATTAGCTGATACTGGAGATCTGTGGAGGTGCGACTGCACCCTACGGGAGAGGTCGTGGCCTCTGAAACCTCAAACGTGAAGTCCACAGTTTAATACTTGAATCTGAACCACCACCACCACTGCCGGCGGGCCTAACCCCCGGGCCATTGTTGTGGCGCCATTGTTGTGGGGCTCACAGGGGAGCTCTCTCACACACCACACTTAATAACCATGAATCTGGCTCTTAAATGCTAGTCTTCGTGTTGACGCTGCAAGTGGCACTTAGTTGTTGTTGACTGAAGGGGGAGGGGGGGGGGGGTTATCATGGGAAAGCGCCAAGCCATTATGACTATATAGCACTGGGAAGGGATAAGGATTTGGGAGGTCTCTGTCGACCAGGCCTCCTCTCCCAAGGAGGTAGAGGAGGCCTGGTTTGTGGAATTTGTGGTTTGTTGATTTGTGGACGAATTAGCGCGTAAAGTGGTGGAGATGGAGACCCTGGATTGTTTCAAGCGTGGGTTGGACACGTATATGAGTGGGATTGGGGTGATTATAAATAGGACCTGCCTCGTATGGACTAATAAGCCTTCTGCAGTTACTTTTATTCTTATATTCTTATCATAAAGCTGGATATTGGATTAATTTGCCTACAGTCTGCCCCCTCCTTTCTCTCACACTTTTCACACCCTTCCCCTTCCATCCCTATCCATCATCTCTCCTTCCCACTTCCTGTCCCTTCAACCCCCACCCCATCCTCTCCCCCCGTCCCCTCTAAGAGTGACTAGTCTGGTGAAAATGATCTAGATTGATGGGTAATGAGGTGGTGGTGGGTAAGGGTTGGGGGGAGGGGGGTAGTGCTGACCTTGAGGGCAGGTCATGGGTAATCTGGCAGGATGGGGGGGGGTAGGGTGGGGGGAGAGTTCCGGTGTAATGCTGATGGCACTTTTATCTTGTGTAAGTCCTCAACAGGTGGCGATTGATTGATTGATAAAGATTAAGCCACCCCAAAAGGTGGCACGGGCATGAATAGCCCGTAAGTGGTGGCCCTTTTGAGCCATTACCAGTATCAATAGATGATACTGGAGATCTGTGGAGGTGCGACTGCACCCTGCGTGACGGGAGATGTCTCCCGTGTACAGGTGGCGGAGAAGAGATAGTTATAAATGGATTCGTACAGGCTGACTGGCTTCTCTTCCTGTCATTTCTGTCTGTCTCTCTCCACTTCCCTCCCTCCCTCCATGTTATTCTGTTCCACTGTCATTCTGTCCCACTGTCATTCTGTCTTCCGTCCACTGATGCAGTTATCTTTCGTTACAGGTATGTGGTGGAACAGTACACACGGCCAGGACTGGAAGAGTTGCGACCAGCTGGTTTAGGTAAGTGTTGAACAAGGCTGTAAGTAAGACTCCTCCCTGTCAGGATTGGGGGGTGAGGAACACCACCGCCACCGCCAACAACAGCCCCAACTTATACGACGGATGGGTTGGGGGGAAGGTTGTTGATCAGTACTGGTATTACTGTGTGCAGGACTGGCCACTATGGTGGCTCTCTAGGTGTTACAACACCTGTGTGTGTGTGTGTGTGTGTGTACTCACCTATTTGTGCTTGCGGGGGTTGAGCTTTGGCTCTTTGGTCCCGCCTCTCAGCTGTCAATCAACTGGTGTACAGGTTCTTGAGCCTATTGGGCTCTATCATATCTATATTTAAATCTGTGTATGGAGTCAGCCTCCACCACACCACTTCCTAATGCATTCTATTTATTAACTACTCTGACACTGAAAAAATTCTTTCTAACGTCTCTGTGGCTCATCTGGGTACTAAGTTTCCACCTGTGTCCCCTTGTTCGTGTCCCACCCGTGCTGAAGAGTTTGTCTTTGTCCACCCTGCCAATTCCCCTGAGAATTTTGTAGGTGGTTATCATGTCTCCCCTTACTCTTCTGTTTTCTAGGGATGTGAGGTTCAGCCCCTTTAGCCTTTCCTCGTAACTCATTCCTCTCAGTTCCGTGTGTGTGTGGGGGGGGGGAGGTCGTAGCACAGGTGTGCCTTTTGGTAGACAGTCATCTACCCCCTTCACCCCCATCTTCCCCTTCCCCATCACCCTAAAATGGCCGACCCAGGTGTTTTCCTCCCCCGCCACGCCTTCCTCATCAGTGGCTCCTGCTGCTGCTGCTGCTGCTGGTGTTACGGGCTCACCATAGCCCGTGCTACATGGACACTTCGTCCTGAGTAGCTAAATCTTTAACAACAACAACAACTGCTGCTGGTAATGTTGGTGGTGGTGTGCTGGTAGTACTAGTGGTGGTGGTGATGCTGTTGGTGGGGGTGATGCTGTTGATGGAGCTGATGGTGCTATTGATGGTGATGATAATGCTAGTGATTGTGATGATTGTGCACTTGTTAATGGCAACGCCAAATCCGTTCCTAATGTTGCTGAAGAGAGAGAGAACAAGCGATGATTGTCTTGTCTTAAGACAAAACGAGGCACAGCAGACGGAAGAGGCTTACGTCTGCAGCCGTGTGGACGGTCACCTGTTTATATATATATATATATATATATATATATATATATATATATATATATATATATATATATATATATATATATATATATATATATATATATATATTTCCCATATTTATTTTGGCCTCTCTTAACTAACCTTCCCTCTAATATGGAGTCTTATTATTTATTATTATTATTATTATTTATTAATTCGGGAATACCTGGGTAAATATCGGTTTAGAGAGTCGATTTATGGAACAAGTTAGCGCGTGGGATTGTAGGTTGATTTTTTTTTTTTTGCATATCAAGGAAGGAAGGAAACTATGAGGGGAAAGCGCCAAGCCATTACGACTATATAGCACTGGGAAGGGGTCAGGATATAAGGATTTGGGATGGGACGGGGGGGGGGGAAGGAATGGTGCCCAACTACTTGTGGACGGTCGGGGATTGAACGCAGAACGTTGATTGAACCTTTTTTTGCAGATTTCTTTGTAATAATATTAATATTAGTGTTATTTTTTTTTTTTTGTTATGGCAGTGTGTTTGTTCTAGGGGGGTTCCTTCACCATGTCTTAGAATTTACGGAAGTCTTGGAATGGGAACATTTTAGTTGCTTGTTTTAGTTTAGTATTTTAGTTTAGTTGTTTTTAAACCATGTGGTGGTGGTAGAGTGGACTAGGGCGCGTCTGGGAATATCCAGCGCTCAGGGTTCGAACCCTCGCCAAGGCCCTTGTGGATTTGTTTAGCTGCTATTGACGGTTTCATGGCTGAAATGTTGAGCCAGTTGTTGTTATAGATTCAGCTACTCGGAACAAGTCCCAGGTAGCACGGGCTATGGTGAGCCTGTAGTGGACTTACCTGGCACAGGAGCGGGGCAAGTAGCACGGGGCTATGGTGAGCCCGTAGTGGACTTACCTGGCACAGGAGCGGGGCAAGTAGCACGGGGTATGGTGAGCCCGTAGTGGACTTACCTGGCACAGGAGCGGGGCAAGTAGCACGGGGTATGGTGAGCCCGTAGTGGACTTACCTGGCACAGGAGCGGGGCAAGTAGCACGGGGCTATGGTGAGCCCGTAGTGGACTTACCTGGCACAGGAGCGGGGCAAGTAGCACGGGCTATGGCGAGCCCGTAGTGGACTTACCTGGCACAGGAGCGGGGCAAGTAGCACGGGCTATGGTGAGCCCGTAGTGGACTTACCTGGCACAGGAGCGGTGCAAGTAGCGCGGGCTATGGTGAGCCCGTAGTGGACTTACCTGGCACAGGAGCGGGGCAAGTAGCACGGGCTATGGTGAGCCCGTAGTGGACTTACCTGGCACAGGAGCGTGGCAAGTAGCACGGGCTATGGTGAGCCCGTATTGGACTTACCTGGCACAGGAGCGATGCAAGTAGCACGGGCTATGGTGAGCCCGTAGTGGACTTACCTGGCACAGGAGCGGGGCAAGTAGCACGGGCTATGGTGAGCCCGTAGTGGACTTACCTGGCACAGGAGCGGGGCAAGTAGCACGGGCTATGGTGAGCCCGTAGTGGACTTACCTGGCACAGGAGCGGGGCAAGTAGCACGGGCTATGGTGAGCCCGTAGTGGACTAACCTGGCACAGGAGCGGGGCAAGTAGCACGGGCTATGGTGAGCCCGTAGTGGACTTACCTGGCACAGGAGCGGGGCAAGTAGCACGGGCTATGGTGAGCCCGTAGTGGACTTACCTGGCACAGGAGCGGGGCAAGTAGCACGGGCTATGGTGAGCCCGTAGTGGACTTACCTGACACAGGAGCGGTACCTGTGCCGGGTTTCACTGCATGTTAGTGAGTTTTTAAATACGTAATGGTACTGAACAATGGACGGGTGTATTAGGTAGAGTAGTGACTGTATATAGACTGGGGGGGGGGACAGGGAGTTAGTGACTGTATGGAGGTGTTGGGGGGGGGGCTGTCTGTGGTGACGGGGTGGGGGGGAGTGGGGACACAAGAGGTAACTGGAGGTATTGTGTGAGGTTGTGCAGTGAGGCGCGGTAATTTGGCCCTAGTCTGGCATGACTTGCTTGGTAATGTAACGCTAGTTTGTGTATTCACCTAGTTGTATTTACCTATTTGTGCTTGCGGGCGTTGAGGTCTGCTCTTTCGGCCCGCCTCTCAACTGTGAATCGGTCAACTGCTACTATTTTTTTCCTCCACACACTCACACACACCCAGGAAGCAGCCCGTAGCAGCTGTCTAACTCCCAGGTACCTATTTACTGCTAGGTAACAGGGGGCATCAGGGTTAAGGAGACTGCTCATCTGTCTCCGCCGGGTGCGGGGATCGAACCCGGGTCCCTAGGTCCACGAGCCTAGAGCGCTGTCCACTTGGCCACCCAGCCCCTGTGTGTGTGTGGGGGGGGGGGGAGGGATATACTTATCCCCCCTAGTATAGTATATACTATACTATATATATATAGGGGAGGGATATACCTAGTATACCCCTCCCCTACCCCCCCCCCCCTCACGTGGCCACTGTGATCTTATCTCCCGGAGGCACCATCCAGCCCGTTCTCTTCATTTGCCACTCCGTTAAAAACCCAACCTTTTAACCCAACCAGAAAGATATGAACCCAACCAACCCACCTAACCTATCGTCTTCGATGCATAGAAAACGTGAACACTTATGAGCTGTTTGTTGTCTTTTATACCTGGGTTTGTGGCCTTAGTTACGATAACGTAACAAATGTTACCTATTAGTTGGAGTGGGGGCGGTTGGTGGGGGGCAGTCCCCCCTCCTCATGGACTTGTGTATCCGATTTACGGCCGGTTGAGCCGCGAATGTTAACCGAATCCGGTTCGCCGCCAACGGCTCAGAGACGTGTAACCGACCAAAGATCACATTCACTTCAAACACCTATACCCTACGGGCTATTCATGCCCGTGCTGCCTCCTCTTGTGGTCGAATCCGAAGGTTGGATGTGTTTTTGGTTCATATACGATGCCAATGACCTCGTTTGATCAATCGACCTCGAGTTGCTGGCACCCCGTTTTGGCTGGTGGTCCGGTGTTGCTCACCTGTGGTTGTTGTTGTTATAGATTCAGCTACTCAGAACAAAAGTTCCAAGTAGCACGGGCTATGGTGAGCCCGTAGTGGACTTACCTGGCACAGGAGTGGTGCTGAATCTCACCTGTGGGCGGAGGACACAGTTTCTCGACTTGCAGTGCGGCCCCCTAACTAAGGCTTTTTTTTTGGTCATGACTTGATCGGTAATGCTGTTGCTGATAACGGCAGGCAGCCTGCCACCAACGGGGAAGGGTGGGAGGCAGCAGCCTGAGGAAGTCTCAACACCGTGGATCAAGCATGTTGTTGCTACACTCTCCTCCCACTACGCTCCAATGAGAGGCATATTTCAGGAGGAGGATTTAACAACACACCGCACTTAAAAAAAAAAAAGTATTATGAGGGATCTTGTAACTGTGTCTGAGTGTGTCTCGAGTTTCTGAGTGTGTCTCGAGTGTCTGAGTGTCTGGAGTGTCCGGACAACACTATATATACATTTCAAGCCGTTGTTGTGAGAGAGATACTAGCCACGCACTTCCAGCGTCTGAGTGCGTTATGACTGAATACATGCAGTGTGTGTCATAGCGAAGAGACAGCTTGTGAGTGTGTGGAGTGAGTCACAGACCGAGGCAGCTGTGGTGGTGGTGGTCAATAGCCCCGCCAGGAGTATTGTTCCTGACTGCGATAGAACTTGATCTTTGTCTCTCTAACGCTCGGTGGTGAGAACGTGTCTTGATAGTGAATGGTGACCATGACGGTGATTATAGTGACGGTGAAATATGGCGGTGATGGTGATAGTACCCTACCCCCCCTCCCTAATGGCTAAATATAGTTGATAGTTGCAATAATGATTTGTTAGACACAGAGATCACACTAACGTGATGCATCAAATGAACAAATCTACAAGGTCGTAGCTGAGTCGATTAAGGCAGTGTCTGGGATGCTCCCAGACGCAGGTTCGAATCCTCGTCACACGCCCTTGTGGATTTGTTCATTTAATAATAATTTGTATTGTTGACCAGACCACACACTAGAAGGTGAAGGGGACGACGACGTTTCGGTCCGTCTTGGACCATTCTCAAGTCGATTGTATCTGAAGTATGTTGACCAGACCACACACTAGAAGGTGAAGGGGACGACGACGTTTCGGTCCGTCTTGGACCATTCTCAAGTCGATTGTGATGATGGAAGGAGATGAATAATTTGTATTCATAAAATACATATTACAGCTGTTCCTGTGTAGATACAGAGGTTGGATATTAAATAAAGGCACACTTAATATGCAAAGCATCCACCGGAGGCGGACACTTGTTCGCCCTGATTATGATATCACCCGATATAAGCGATAACCCAACACCCCGGTACAATAGTATTGATAAGTTCGACATCCTATTAAGCTGATAAGGGGTGATGCGGTGAATAGCATTCTAGTCAACGTGAAACATTAACTACTCTTGAAATAAGTTTATCGAGGTCAAATACACACAAAGGGATGAGGTAGCTCAATCTATTCTCACCCCGTTCAGTACATCGTGTTAATACATACATATCTTGAGGTTATCTTGAGATGATTTCGGGGCTTTAGTGTCCCCGCGGCCCGGTCCTCGACCAGGCCTCCAACCCCACCAAGCAGCCCGTGACAGCTGACTAACACCCAGGTACCTATTTTACTGCTAGGTAACAGGGGCATAGGGTGAAAGAAACTTTGCCCATTGTTTCTCGCCGGCGCCTGGGATTGAACCCAGGACCACAGGATCACAAGTCCAGCGTGCTGTCCGCTCGGCCGACCGGCTCCCTCAGACACACATCACAAACAATAAACGTATTACTGAACATTCTGAGAGGTTAACATCTACATTTCCTAACTACTCTTGCGTCTTCTCAGCTTTTATGCTCGTTGAAAGGTGAGGCTGATTACCACCTGGAGATACCTGGAGGGTACCTGTAGAGGGCTTCGGGAGTTGTTCTAACTCCCCGAACCCGGCCTGGGGCCAGGTTCGACTTGTGATAACTTGGTCCAACAGGCTGTTGTTGCTTGGAGCGGCCTGCATAACAGCTGTTCTCCCTAACTAGAAACGTACAAACCCGAGCAACCCCACCCCCCACTCTCCCCCCCCCTTACCCAACCCCCCCACTCTCCCAATCCCCCTCTCACATTGAGGCCAATAGACGTGTTTAAGAACATAAGAACATAAGAACAAAGGTAACTGCAGAAGGCCTATTGGCCCATACGAGGCAGCTCCTATTCTATAACCACCCAATCCCACTCATATACTTGTCCAACCCGTGCTTGAAACAATCGAGGGACCCCACCTCCACAATGTTACGCGGCAATTGGTTCCACAAATCAACAACCCTGTTACTGAACCAGTATTTACCCAAGTCTTTCCTAAATCTAAACTTATCCAATTTATATCCATTGTTTCGTGTTCTGTCCTGTGTTGACACTTTCAACACCCTATTAATATCCCCCCGGTTATGTCCATTCATCCACTTGTAAACCTCTATCATGTCACCCCTAACTCTTCGCCTTTCCAGTGAATGCAACTTAAGCTTTGTTAATCTTTCTTCATATGAAAGATTTCTAATTTGGGGAATTAACTTAGTCATCCTACGCTGGACACGTTCAAGTGAATTTATATCCATTCTATAATATGGCGACCAAAACTGAACTGCATAATCTAAATGGGGCCTAACTAGAGCAAGATATAGCTTGAGAACCACACCAGGTGTCTTGTTACTAACGCTGCGATTAATAAATCCAAGTGTCCGATTTGCCTTATTACGAACATTTATGCATTGATCCTTTTGTTTTAAATTCTTACTAATCATAACTCCCAGATCCCTTTCGCAATCCGACTTCGCAATCACAACACCATCTAGCTCGTATCTTGTAACTCTATCATTATTACCTAACCTCAGAACTTTACATTTATCAGCATTAAACTGCATCTGCCAATCCTTTGACCATTTCAAAACCCTATCTAGATCAACTTGAAGTGATAGTGAGTCCTCCTCCGAATTAATTTCCCTACCGATTTTCGTATCATCGGCAAATTTGCAAATGTTGCTACTCAAACCTGAATCTAAATCATTTATATATATTATAAACAACAGAGGTCCCAGGACAGAGCCTTGAGGCACTCCACTTACAACATTTTCCCACTCTGACTTGATTCCATTTATACTAACTCTCTGTTTCCTTTGGTATAGCCATGCCCTAATCCAGCTTAATATAGCACCCCCAATACCATGAGACTCTATTTTTTTAATCAGTCTTTCATGTGGCACTGTATCAAAAGCTTTGCTAAAGTCAAGGTATACAACATCGCAATCCTTACCACTATCAACTGCCTCAACAATGCTAGAATAAAAAGATAACAAATTTGTTAAACATGAACGGCCATTTATAAAACCATGTTGCGACTCAATTATTAATTTATGTTTTTCAAGATGAAGACGAATTTTATTTGCTATTATAGATTCGAGTAATTTTCCCACAATAGACGTTAGGCTAATTGGTCGATAGTTAGACGCAAGTGATCTATCTCCTTTCTTAAAAACTGGTATCACATTAGCAACTTTCCAAAACTCTGGCACTCTGCCTGACTCTATTGATTTATTAAATATGGTTGACAGTGGGTCACAAAGCTCCTCTTTGCATTCTTTAAGCACCCTAGCAAACACTTCATCCGGCCCTGGGGATTTGTTTGGTTTGAGTTTTACTATTTGTTTAAGAACATCCTCCCTGGTAACTGCTAAACTCGTCAACCTGTCCTCGTCCCCACCCACATAGACTTGTTCGGCTGAAGGCATATTGTTAAGTTCTTCTTTAGTAAATACAGATACAAAATATTTATTAAAAATACTACTCATCTCTTCATCACTATCTGTTATTTGACCTGTCTCAGTTTTTAATGGACCTATCCTTTCCCTAGTCTTAGTACGATATAACTGAAAAAACCCTTTAGGATTTGTCTTTGCTTGCCCTGCTATGCGAACTTCATAGTTTCTTTTTGCTTTCCTTATCTCTTTTTTAACATTTCTAACCAGTTGTACGAATTCCTGTTCTAAAGTGACCTCCCCATATTTAATCCTTTTGTACCAAGCTCTCTTTTTACCTATAAGGTTCTTCAAATTCTTTGTAATCCACTTTGGGTCATTAGTATACGATCTATTCAATTTGTATGGTATACTACGTTCCTGTGCTTTGTTTAGAATATTCTTAAATAAGTTATATATTGAATCCACATCGAAATCCCCATTTAAGTCACCTATCGCTGGGTTCATGTCTCGCTCCAAGACCGGCCCACACCCCATACCCAAGCCTTTCCAATCAATTTGACCCAAAAAATTTCTTAGGCTATTAAAATCAGCTTTTCGAAAATCTGGCACTTTAACAGAATTTTCTCCTACTGGTCTATTCCATTCTATGCTAAATCTGATTTCTTTGTGATCACTGCTCCCTAGCTCACTCCCTATTTCGATGTCATTAATTTGCGTTTCCCTGTTAGTTAACACTAAATCTAAAATATTATTTTCCCGTGTTGGTTCCTTAATGTGTTGCGTAAGAAAGCAATCGTCAATTAATTCTAGAAAATCTTCTGCTTCACTATTCCCTGATTTGTTCAACCAGTTTATTCCGCTAAAATTAAAGTCACCCATGACATAAATACTGTTAGATCTAGATGCTCTAGATATTTCATCCCATAGATGCTTTGCTTCCATTCTGTCTAAATTTGGAGGCCTATATATTACTCCTATTATAATATTATTAGCTTTTTCGTTTAATTCAATCCAAATAGTTTCTGAGTGTGGCTCTGTTTTGATTCCCTCTTTGAGACTACATTTCAAATTGTCCCTAACATATATGGCTACTCCACCTCCTCGTCTAATATATCTATCTGTGTGAAATAGTTTAAATCCATATATTTGATATTCAGCTAATAGTTCTCTATTTTCTACATTCATCCACGTTTCGGTAAGTGCAATAATATCTATTTTTTCTGTGCAGACAAGAGCATTTAATTCGTTAATTTTATTTCTTAGACTTCTACTGTTAGTGTAATATACCCTAAGTGAATTGTTATTTTGCGGACCTTCTCTTTCCCTGATCGTTTTGCCAATTCCTTTCTCCCACAAACACATACTTTTATTACCTCCTTCCTCCAAATCAATTCCCATACCTCTATCTACTAACAGTTTAAACCCAAACAAACACCTCTAACCACTTCTTCTAGCGAGTTCGCAACAGCAACAACCCCAGCTCTCGATAGATGCACCCCATCACGAGCATACATTTCATTTCTTCCATAGAAGTGTTCCCAGTTGTCTATGAAAGATATTGCATTTGATTTGCAATATCTTTCCAGCCGGCAATTGACACCAAGTGCCCTCGATATCCATTCATTTCCCACTCCCTTTCTTGGAAGAATGCCACATATGATCGGGATTCCTCCCTTGCTCCTAACTAACTCTATGGCTGTTTTATACCTCTGAATCAGTTCCTCACTCCTGACTCGACCAACATCATTTCCTCCCACGCTAATGCAAATAATGGGATTGTTCCCATTACCAGCCATAATATCATTCATGTTGTTTATAATATCACCAATGCCAGCTCCGGGATAGCAAACCCTTAACCTGTTCCCCCTATCTCTAGCACAAAACGTTCTATCCAAATACCTTATCTGGGAATCTCCCACAACTAATGTTTGCTTAGGTACTTCCTTTACTTTCTGAGGGGCCTGCGCTTCCTTTCTCTTCGTTGCTTTCCCTTTTGCGCGATCCACAGTCTCTCCACAGCACTCGTCCTCCAAAACGTCAAATGAATTTGAAGTTGCTATGGCGTTTGAAGGCGGCTTTATCAAAGTCTTCTTAAGGCCCCTGTCTTTCGCAACTCTCCAAGACGAGGTCCCTTTACTGCTGGTCTCCTCCTTCGTTACTTCTCGTTGTTTTTTAAGCTGACGCACCTCCTCCCGCAGAGAGTCCAACTCTGTCCTCAGGGCTCCCACTAGAGTCACCAGGTCCTTCACTACAACTTCCATATTGCTATGATAAAATAACAACACTCAGGAGCTCCGGTTAACACAACCTCTCACTGTGACTTCACCTGACCTGACTTGAACACTGTGTTTACATATAGAAAACATACGTAAACATAGAAAACGTGTTTACATTTTAACTAATAGGTTGCTATTTTAAACGGATTGATCTATTTTGTAAAAAAAAAAATGCTATTTATTAGGGGGGAGTGGGCCGTGTGTACTCGCTTAGTTGTGCTTGCGGGGGTTGAGCTTTGGCTCTTTGGTCCCGCCTCTCTAACGTCAATCAACTGGTGTACAGATTCCTGAGCCTACTGGGCTCTTATCATATCTAGATTTGAAACTGTGTATGGAGTCAGCCTCCATAGTCGTGTGTAAGGATCGAGGGGTCGACACCGTTGTTACTGATAGGGACCTCTGAGTGAGGCTGAGCTCAACAATGCAAGGAGGAACTTGGATAACATGGAAGTGATAACAGTGATAACGGGATTGTTGAATGTGTTATCTATGTCAGGATGTATTGTTGTCGTGTGTTGGGTCAATACATCAGAAGGATCCTGATGATGATGTGTTAATACGAAAGTGCTTAAGGAATTTCTTATTTAATTTTCCTTCGGGGTTAAATATTGCAATAAATATATAATATATATATATATTTATATATATATATATATATATATATATATATATATATATATATATATATATATATATATATATATATATATATATATATATATATATATATATAGGTTTAGTTCTTTCAGTCTCTCTTCATACCCTATCCCTCAAAATTTGAGGACGAGCCTCGTCGCAAACTTTTGAACCTTTTCTAGTTTATTTCTTTCTATGGGGGCTCCAGGATGTGGCGGTGTACTGTAAGACTTGTTTCACATAGGCTGTGTACAACGATCTAAATACCTCCTTATTTAGGTTCTTGAATGATGCTCTTGACTCTTGATAGTGTAGAGCATACTGCTGTCGTTGTTGTTGTTGTTGTTATTCAGCTACTCGCAAGAAGCTCCAAGTAGCACGGGCTATGGTGAGCCCGTAGTGGACTTACCTGGCACAGGAGCGGTGCAAGTAGCACGGGCTATGGTGAGGTCATATACATATATATGAGAAATAGTATGGGTCCCAGAAGCGATCCTTGAGGTATTCCGCTTGTTGCCCGGCGCCATTCCCACTCCTGTCTATTAGGTAGCTCTTTACCCCCATGTTAGTGTTTTTCCCACTAACTCCCACCTGCTTACAAAGCTTGTGTAGTAATGTAGGCGATGAGTCACAATAACGTGGCTAACGTGGCTAAAGTATGTTGACCAGACCACACACTAGAAGGTGAAGGGACGACGACGTTTCGGTCCGTCCTGGACCATTCTCTATCGACTTGAGAATGGTCCAGGACGGACCGAAACGTCGTCGTCCCTTCACCTTCTAGTGTGTTGTCTGGTCATCTTGTGTAGTAATTTCAAGTCCAAATAAGTTTGTGATAAAATACGTCCCCAAAAGCATAGAGGAGACTAGACTGTTTACCTCGCTTAGTGTCCGCGTACATCACACAATGTTGACATAGTCTCAAGGTACTTATAGAGAATTGTAAATGATATCAGAGCTTTTGGAGGAGGGACTGTTTTGTTTATTACGCTGCCCATCTCGAGGACGGTAGTGGAAGAGGTTACCGAGGCTCATGATGGGCCCAGGAACAAAATCCTACCTTTGAGGAGGGAGCGAGGTGTTGGATAGGCCTATTATGTTGCGTAGGTGTAAGAGGAGCCTTGTGTGGAAGGTGGGTGTGTGGTTTTTTTCCTCTGCAGTGATGCGGCGCCGCCAAGCCGCAGCTCACGCCATGGTGTGTTGGTGGTGTGTTGATGGTGGTGGTGATTGTGGATAGTGGTGGTGATGTTGGTATGTCGGTGGTGTGATTGATTGATTAATGAAGATTAAGCCACCCAAAAGGTGGCACGGGCATGAATAGCCCGTAAGTGGTGGCCCTTTTGAGCCATTACCAGCATCAATAGATGATACTGGAGATCTGTGGAGATGCGACTGCACCCTGCGTGACGGGAGATGTCTTCCGTGCGGTGGTGAGAGTTTCGATGCTCATAAATATGTTTGAGAAATGTAAACAAAGCCGCCAAAGAATGAGGGGAAGATGCACAGGTTCGTAAGGAAGGAAAAGCATTACTTCTGGTTAAATCCTGCCCGGCACAGTCTAGCCAACCAGCCCGGTCTCTTAATATGTCACTCCGTCAAAAAATACAACCTTTTATCCTAACCAGAAACTCAAGAACCCAAGCAACTCACCCAGCCTGATGTCGGGTCCCCAACTAACTACTCAGACGGTCGGGGATTGAACGCCGACCTGCATGAAGCGAGACCGTCGCTCTACCGTCCAGGCCAAGTGGTTGGACAGAGGTTTTGCCAGATTAAAAAGCTCAAATCCTCGTCCTGAGAAAGTTACCTTTGACAATCTGTTGATAATACGTTATTCTTATGATCATCTAAGTATTTTATTGTGTTAATACTCTTATATCTCAAGAATGATCTTATCTTTAAACTTAAAACTTAACACATAGTTGGGTAGTTCTTGGCTGTATTTCTCAACAATTCTTCAGGTGTTTTATTAAGAATATACAGGCGATGAGTCACAATAACGTGGCTAAAGTATGTTGACCAGACCACACACTAGAAATTGAAGAGACGACGACGTTTCGGTCCGTCCTGGACCATTCTCAAGTCGATTGTGAGAATGGTCGACTTGAGAATGGTCCAGGACGGACCGAAACGTCGTCGTCTCTTCAATTTCTAGTGTGTGGTCTGGTCAACATTAAGAATATACATTAATAGACTCGCAATGCGCAGATTTGTCAATATTTGTAATACTGTATTTTAATACATTAGACTGGGTGCTTGATTTATATTTGTCTATAACTGACGTTGATTGTAAACTACACGACGTAACCGGAGCCGGTCGGCCGAGCGGACAGCACGCTGGCTTGTGATCCTGTGGTCCTGGGTTCGATCCCAGGCGCCGGCGAGAAACAATGGGCAGAGTTTCTTTCACCCTATGCCCCTGTTACCTAGCAGTAAAATAGGTACCTGGGTGTTAGTCAGCTGTCACGGGCTGCTTCCTGGGGGTGGAGGCCCGGTCGAGGACCGGGCCGCCGGGACACTAAAGCCCCGAAATCATCTCAAGATAACCTCAAGATAATCTAGAATGAGTGAGACGAGGAGGATTGTTTCAGTGAGTCAGGGTGAGCTAGGTCTGGTTTGATGGATTGATTGATGAAGATTAATCCATCCAAGAGGTGGCACGGGCTTGAATAACCCGTAATCACCCCCTGATTGATGAAGATTAATCCATCCAAGAGGTGGCACGGGCTTGAATAACCCGTAATCACCCCCCTGATTGATTAAGATTAATCCATCCAAGAGGTGGCACGGGCTTGAATAACCCGTAATCACCCCTGATTGGTGAAGATTAATCCATCCAAGAGGTGGCACGGGCTTGAATAACCCGTAATCACCCCCTGATTGATGAAGATTAATCCATCCAAGAGGTGGCACGGGCATGAATAACCCGTAATCACCCCCCTGATTGATGAAGATTAATCCATCCAAGAGGTGGCACGGGCATGAATAACCCGTAATCACCCCCCTGATGAAGATTAATCCATTCAAGAGGTGGCACGGGCATGAATAACCCGTAATCACCCCCCTGATTGATTAAGATTAATCCATCCAAGAGGTGGCACGGGCATGAATAACCCGTAATCACCCCCCTAATTGATGAAGATTAATCCATCCAAGAGGTGGCACGGGCATGAATAACCCGTAATCAACCCCCTAATTGATTAAGATTAATCCATCCAAGAGGTGGCACAGGCATGAATAACCCGTAAATCGGGTTAGATGGTGTATGCGCTCCTAGTTGTACTTGACGGGGGATGAGCTGTGGCTCTTGGGTCCTGCCTCTGTGTATGATGTTTGACTAACAATTCACGCAGCATAGCGTTTGTTCACTATCTTGACACTTATAAAAAATAATTTTCTAATGTGACTGTGGCTCATTTGGGTACTTTGTTTCCATCAGTGTCTCCTTGTTCGTCTATTACTGCAACCCGTTCAACTACGGGCTCACCATAGCCCGTGCTACTTGGAACTTTTTGTTCCAGGTACTGAATCTTAAACATTTCACCCGTTCAACCTGTTATCTTGAGGTTATCTTGAGATGATTTCGGGGCTTTTAGTGTCCCCGCGGCCCGGTCCTCGACCAGGCCTCCACCCCCAGGAAGCAGCCCGTGACAGCTGACTAACACCCAGGTACCTATTTACTGCTAGGTAACAGGGGCATAGGGTGAAAGAAACTTGGCCCATTTGTTTCTGCCTCGTGCGGGAATCGAACCCGCGCCGTAGAATTACGAGTCCTGCGCGCTATCCACCAGGCTACGAGGCCCCTAAATACTACACCGCATTTTGACGTATAACTTCCCTAAGGTCAAAAACTGGTTTACTAAAATGGTGACGGGAAATTGATGTGATGTACCGTTTTCTGTTCTCGGATCTTCGGGAAGGTTAGGTTTGGGCAATTTAGTGCAGCAGTTCAGTGATGGGGACCGGAAGAACGGGATAATTAGTCACGCTAAATTATGTGCTTATGTATAAAACAGGGTGATTAGTCACGCTAAATTATGTGCTTATTTATACTTTTTACTGCATATTTTGTATGTGGTGATTATGTCTCCCCTGGCGGTTGTGTATTAGTGTTGGTTGCGGTAGTGGTGGTAGTGGGGGGGGGGCGACGCGTCAGTCACTGCAGAGGACATCTTCCCCTCCCCCCCCCATGGATGCTGGGGGGAGGGGGGGGGGAGGTAGCTCCTGCTGCTTCTCCTGGAGGGTCAGTCAGCCCTGCACCCCGCACCTGACCTGAGAGCTGGTGCTGCTGCTGCTGATGTAGTGGGCTACATCATCACCACCACTCACCACTCAGCCTTTACGGGTTCACCATAGCCCGTGCTACATGGACACTTCGTTCTGAGTAGCTAAATCTAAAACAACCACCACCACCACTCAGCCTCCCCCCCACTCACCCACCACCACTCAGCCTCCCCCCCACTCACCCACCACCGGCCGGTCTTGCTGCGGGAGATGAAGTCTCTAGCAATAATCAACTTTGCTTAACGGTGACACCGCCACCACAGATATGTTGGCGTACTGAGAACTTGCAATATTATTGAACAAAAAGATCTTAGCATACAACTGAGCATCGTGGCAGTTAAGGTTTTGGCGGTTTATATTGTGGAAATGTAACTACCGGTATACAATAGTCTCCGCTTGGATGTATCTGCAATGCGTATCGATTTATTTTCGATTTATTTTCGATAAATTTCCGGGATGGCGTGAAACACTATTTTCTCTAACGTGTGTTTTTAATTTCTGTCAGTGTGTTGCGGTGTTATTTATTAAGGTTTTTGTTATATATATTTGTACTTGTGTTTAGTGAGGACGTTTTTGGTATATTTTGCGTGCGCGAGGCTTGGCGGTCAGTGGAAGTGTGGCATTTGCTTGGTTCACAGGATACAGGTTGAAATACAGGCGTTGTGGGGCTGGTACACTTGGTTACATAGTGTGAGGAGGGTACAGGAGTGTATGTGGTGGTGGTGGCAGCAGCCATGTGAGGCGCTGTACCAAACTCTCCCAGTTTAGCACCCACTGGACCCACCATGAATTTTTCGTGGCGCGGTGCTTGGGGCGGTGGTGGTGGTACTGGTGGTACTGGTAGTGGTGGTGGTACTAGTGGTGATGCTGAGGGTGGTGGTACTGAGGATGGTGGTAGTGCGGGTTCTCCACCACAGGACAAAGGGCGTCAACAACACACTAATTTCTTCCCTTGGAAAACATTCTGGGGTGTGACAACACCTACTAAGGACCCGCCTCACAAGCCGCACTCTGCCCCGTGTGGTCCAGCTGACGGCGGCGTCGTCGACGACGCTCACGGCAAGAAAGACAACTCGGCCAGAGAAGGCGACGCCGGGCCTGGGCCCAAGCGCCTAGGATACTTCAGCGGGTATTTCCGCGGTTATGTGGTTAGCGAGGATGACGAGGAGGCAGCTAGTGAGGCGTCGAGCGTGTCAGGTGACGGAGTGAGACGCGTGGTGACAGTGGACAACGAACTCCACCATCCCACCGAGGAGTCCTGCCCTCGCGGCTCCTACTTCACCTTTCCTTGGAAGACGCGCGATGACGCCAAGACCGGCGCTCCGGTAGCTTTCCCGTGGAGGAGAGAGAAGGTCGCTAACGACGACGCGACGCGCGATCCTGACGAAGGGAGTCGCGGGGAAGGGAAGGTGGCACACGGCACCATTACCTTTCCCTGGAGAAAGAGTTCCAAGAGTGGCGCAGAAACGCCAGGCGAAGAACCATCCTTCACCCTTCCATGGGGCGCTGCAGAGAAGGATGACTCCTCCATCAAGGGTGACGGCCCCACACGAGGGAAGGAATCTTTCCCATTTTCCTGGAAGCGAGAAGAATCCCCGAAGACTGGCGATGGGTGCACCCAGACACGGGTTTCTTCCCTCACCATTCCCTGGACGAAGGGCAAGAATGACCCTATTGGTGACGTCGGTGGTGCCGGGGCCCAAGATGGCGGCGGTGGTGAGGGAGAGAACGATGGTGACGCAGGTGTCGGTGGAGGGGCCAAACCTGGTGCAAAGTGTCACCGGAGCCAAGCTGGTGACTCAAGTGAGAACATGTTAGGCGATGGTGGTGACGGCGTCCTCGGTGGCTCCAATGGGGGTGGTAGCAGCAGCAGCGGCGGTAGTGGTGGTGGTGGTGGTACTGAAGGTGGCGGTACAAGTGGTAGAGTACCAGGAAGCTCGTCCTACATGGAGCACCTATCTTTACTAACCTCGCGCGCCGTCCACCTTAGGAACAAGGTGAGTACCTACCTAACTAACTCGAGAGAAAGTTCACTTAACGTCACCTACCCAAGTAGGTGACATTAAATTCTCGATGGTCGGGCAGGCACCCTGGCACCTTAACTGCCAAGTTCAGAATCTTGTCACGTAAGAGTTAAGTAATTACCAGCAGACGGCACTAAGCCAGAAAGAATATGTAGAGTGTCAAGTAAGATTGGATTTCCGGGTACGAATTTGACTTGAATTAGATGGGAGTCGAAGTTCTAGAGCAAGACCTGGAACCTCTTGAATGTTGTGAGTGGACTTTAGCGACTGGTATTGATGAGGTGAGGCTCCGATTGTAATGTGGGATGCTTACTGCTCGATGTTTTACACTGTGATGAATGATTGTGACCTTGACTGGCTCTACTGTGATGAATGATTGTGCCCTAGATTCTCAGCCAGGTCTACTGTGATGAGTGATTGTGCCCTAGATTCTCAGCCAAGTCTACTGTGATGAGTGATTGTGACCTAGACTCCCAGCCAGGTATTGTAATTATCAAGAGTACCCAAAGCCAGTACGGTTATAATAGCACTTGAAAGAAATCCAAGGGCATGGGTGTGGGATAGGACGGTGGGAAGGAATGGTGCCCAATCACTTGGGTCACCGAAAATCGAACAGCGAACTTGCAAGAAACAGCAAAGATGTTGCTGTACCGAACAGACCAAGTGATTAGGGGCTCATCAAGTTTTCCCAGCAAGGATAAAATTACTCTCTCTGGGCGCAGGGACCAAAAGTGTTTTGAGTCATTGACCTCTGCATAGAGTTCTGGAGTCGCCACCTGACTTACTTTGTCACCTGAGGAACACGGGAAGGTGTCACCTGACCCCTCCCACATCTCGACCCTCCCACATCCCTCCCTCCCACATAAACAATGGTCATATGCTAGGTAATCCAGCGTGCTACCAGCCTTCTAAACACTGTACACACAAGATTCGTATTGTCTTCCTTGAGAGCTTTCGTCCGAATGGCGCCCGCGCCTAACTGCTCCGCCCACCGACTGTAAATGCAAACAATTTCAAACAAGACCAAAAGTTAACATACCCCCCCCCCCCTCTAGGCCTAACTACACCTAAAATTGTATTACATAATAATACATCGTTTTTGTTTGTGTTTAATCAAGCAGTTACTGTAGCATAAAGCAAGCTTATGACTGCGTCTTGGGGCTTGGACTCAGCTTATATAATATAATATATAATATATAATATAATATAATATATATAGTAAAATATGTCCACTGTGTGGATCTTGACAGCCTCCCCCCACAACCAGCTGAATAACTGCTGAGTACCTACTCACTGCTAGGTGAACAGGCGCATTAGGTGAAAGGAAATGTGCCCAACCACTTCTGTCCCGCCCAGGATTCGAACCCCGAATTCTCGATTGTGCGTCGTGAACGCACCCGGCTGTACTACCGGGACCCTTAACTATTTTGATTTGACAATTGGACCATTTATGCCAGAAATGGGAGAGAGGGAGGGGGGGGGGAAATGGATGAAGGGGAATAGGGGATGAAAGGGAGGGAGAAAAGAAAGGGAGTGGGAGAAAGGGGGTGGGTAGGGTGTGAGGGGGGGATGGGTAGGGTGTGAGGGAGGAATGGGTAGGGTGTGAGGGGGGGGATGGGTAGGGTGTGAGGGAGGGATGGGTAGGGTGTGAGGGAGGGATGGGTAGGGTGTGAGGGGGGGATGGGTAGGGTGTGAGGGGGGGATGGGTAGGGTGTGAGGGAGGAATGGGTAGGGTGTGAGGGGGGGGGGATGGATGGGAGGGGGTGGGGGTGGGAGGGAAGGAAAGGGAGGTGTGATTATTATCATTCAAGGTGTTACTTCAGGTAGATCAAACTGGTCAAGTGTGTGCGTGTATACATGTGTGCTTTTGCGTGCGCGCACGTGTGTGTGTGGGGGGGGGGGTGGAGGGGTGGAGGAAGGGGAGGGGGTAGGTATGTGGGTGACTGGGTTGATAGTGAGAGAGGTGGGGGGGGGGGACAGGAGTGGTCAACTTACATCAGAAAAATATATTGCTCTGAAAAGGGTATTGATGTAGCAAGGCTTTCCAGTATGTTCCCTGGAAACACAAACCGAAACTGTCTCTATTTTCCGCTTGTTACAACTTGTAATAAAGTTGTTACATTTTGGCTTAACGTGTTTATGACGTATTAGAACGTTGTTACAACTTGCTATATTGGTTGTTATAACTGGTTAGGTGTTAAAACTTGTTCGAACGTTGTACCAACGTCGTAGTTTCGCTGTGTGTTTGGCGGGTTGACATTAACCTAAGACCATGTGGCCAGATTCACGAAAGCACTTACGAACCTGTACATCTTAACTCAATCTTTGGCGGTTTTGTTTACAATTATTAAACGGTTAATGAGCACCGAATCACCAGGAGGCTGTTTACAACAATAACAACAGTTGATTGGGAAATTTTCATGTTTGTAAACTGTTTAATAAATGTAACCAAAGCCGCCAAAGATTGAGGAACGATGTACACGTTCTTAAAGTGCCTTCGTGAATCTGGCCCCAGGTCTTTACCGATACTTTTCCCATTGTTAATTATTAGTGAAAACCTCCAACAGACTACAAACTCCGAGGGAGTCTTTAACATGGATCTTATAACACACAGAGATCACAATAGCGTGATGCATCAAATGAACACATCCACAAGGGCCGTGACGAGGGTTCGAACCTACGTCCGAGAGGATCCCAGCCGTTGCCTTATTTGTTCAATGGAACGTATAAGGTTCATCCAAGACATACCAGCCAAACCGATCTGCCAATCACTTGCGAAACCTGAACATCTTTCCCTAATCACGACGGCTTTGTTTACATTGATTAAACAGGCCTTGTGGGGTGGGTGTCTTGAAGTTCAACCACGTTGTGACTTCTGTTAATTAACAAAATTATTATTCTTTTTACGCTGCTTAGAATGGGGGATTTTATTTGATGTTGACAAGGCCGACCGGTAGGGAGCCGGTCGGCCGAGCGAGGGAGCCGGTTGGCCGAACGGACGGCACGCTGTGCTTGTGATCCTGGGTTCGATCCCAGGCGCCGGCGAGAAACAATGGGCAAAGTTTCTTTCACCCTATGCCCCTGTTACTTTGCAGTAAAATAGGTACCTGGGTGTTAGTCAGCTGTCACGGGCTGCTTCCTGGGGGTGGAGGCCTGGTCGAGGACCGGGCCGCGGGGACACTAAAGCCCCGAAATCATCTCAAGATAGCTTACCTTGATTTTCATCTAATGCTGTTCTCCTAGCAGTAAATAGGTACCTGGGAGCAAGGCAATTACTGTAGGGTTGCATCGTGTGGAGGTCTTCAAAACCCCCCAAAAATCAAAGTCTTCCTTTGATTTTTGGTATAGGGAACGTTATATATAGCAGCAGTAGGAGAGAGCCTTCATTACGGGCTATTCATACCCGTGCCACCTCTTGGGTGGCTTAATCTTTTATCAATCATCAATCAATCGAGAGCCTTCACACTAGAACCATGTGGACCTTGAGGAAACAGGAGTAGCTGAGTGGTAAGGCCAGTCCCAGTGAATATAGCATCAAAGAGTAACGTCAGTTCTACGTCGTCGACGTTGAATTAACATTGATTATACGTCGAACCAACGCCACTCTTGATAATGTACCCACTTGGGGCATTCCAGTGCCGCGCTCTCTCTCTCTCTCTACCTGGGTTAAGGGATGAGATGTAGGTCGTTGAGGTAGATATTATTAAATGAGTTGAGGCCAGGGGAACTTTCCCCTTGGTTCAGCGACTGACTGCCCTCCACATTGGTACATTAAATTCTTAACCATTTACCATTGTTGACGCCAGAAGATATTAATGCCGGCGATAGAAATTTGTATAGATGTGTAGGCTGTAGAGTAGGGTTTCGAACCCCTCCCCCCCCTGGACTGAGAGTAAATACAGAGGCAGTATTTACTCTCAGTCCAGGGGGGGAAGAGGGGTTCGAAACCCTACTCTACAGCCTCCACATTTACTCAAACACATGCCGATCATGTGATCTGATTGTGGTGTTGTTATTATAGATTACACGTTTATTAAAGCAGTGGTCGGGGGCTTCTTAAATAGCCGGGATACGTTCGTAATTTTAAATAATGTATCGCTTAAGAACATGGCGTAGCTCTGTCGATTAAGGCAGTCTCTGGGATGCTCTTGGACGCAGGTTCGAATCCTCGTCACGGCCCTTGTGGATTTGTTCATATCGCTTAATATATATATTTGGATAATTTCTGGATCGTATAATTATACGAGGGAATTATTGCCAAATTCTCAGATTATATCAACCACAGACACGTCCAGAATGGTGTAAAGATTAGTGACCGAGTTAACATTCAATCAGGTCAACATTACCAACTTGGGGCAAAGGCTGATGACTTCATTTGGGTAAGTTGGCTGTTTGAGTCTGACTTTTCAAATAGATGAACGTTAACCCAGAGGTGAGGCTAGCGGGTATACACGTTAAGCTGGGAGTTGTGGTAGGGTGCTGAGAGCTGCGGTGAGGTGAGCTGGGTGTGATATGAAAGTTTTAAGCTGGGGGTGAACCGGGCGCTAGGGGACGAGCGAATATTTTCCATAAGTTGGTGTTTCTCAACCAGAGAGGGCTTGACCGGATGGTTCCAGCCCAAGGCGGACTGTTGGGAGGGCGGAGGAGACGCCTTAGACAAGCAGCCCCCGTCACGGGAAGAGAGGAAGAAGAGGGTGGCCAGGAAGCAGAAGGGGGTGGCCAGGAAGGAGAAGGGGGTGGCCAGGAAGGAGAAGGGGGTTAGGAAGTCTTAAAGTGTTGTAACAGGTGTCTTTTTCCAGGACTGGGTTAGTGGTTCAGGCTGGATATGGGAGATGCGTGTCCTTGTCACCTGCTGGAGGTATTTGTCATGCATGGCGTGTCCGCTGGTGCCTCGGGTTGAGGTACACGAGGGTATGAGGAACGGGAGAGGGGGGGGGGGAAGGAAGGGGCAGGAGCGGCATCATGGGGACCTGGTTGGCAGTGGTTGAGGGGGAGGGGCTGACCCCGATGTAGGGCGTAACATTGCTGGGGGTGAAAGTGGTCAGGTGTCGCGTACGTGAATTTAGCTGGCGATACTGCTAAATCTCCCGTGGCTGGTCTCTCTTCCAGCTGGTGCTGCTGCTGCTACCCCCCACCAGCTGCTGAAGGTGCTGCTACCCCCCACCAGCTGCTGAAGGTGCTGCTACCCCCCACCAGCTGCTGAAGGTGCTGCTACCCCCCACCAGCTGCTGAAGGTGCTGCTACCCCCCACCAGCTGCTGAAGGTGCTGCTACCCCCCACCAGCTGCTGAAGGTGCTGCTACCCCCCACCAGCTGCTGAAGGTGCTGCTACCCCCCACCAGCTGCTGAAGGTGCTGCTACCCCCCACCAGCTGCTGAAGGTGCTGCTACCCCCCACCAGCTGCTGAAGGTGCTGCTACCCCCCACCAGCTGCTGAAGGTGCTGCTACCCCCCACCAGCTGCTGAAGGTGCTGCTCGCACCAGCTGTGGCAGTTTGGAAAGCTCTTGAAGCCAATCTCGGGTAGAATCACAATTGTCAAGTCCCACCTTGAGTGTTGCTGCCGGGGGCGGCTAGTTTATTGTGCACCCCATACTCATCCTGTGAGCGGCAGCGCAAAAAAGGGGGGATTACAGAAGGTACAAAAAGTCTTTATCAGACCTCCACGGAGAGTATTACATTAACAATTACTTCTCTCCTGCACACATTACAATTATACTGTCAGCTAGTGAGAGAGATTGTTCCACTTTATTAGCTCTGTGTTTACAGGTAATTATTATACATATATGATAGCCAGTTGTGGAAGGGGGGGGGCGGAGACATTGGGTGCCAGCTTGACTTAAGTTCATTACCGATAAGTTGAAATGGTTTCTCTAGTCGGATGAGAGAGACTGTGGTGTTTTGTATACAAATTGTCGTCATAGAATGAGTTACAGAGGGAGGGGGAGTGAGGGAGAGAGAGAAGGGGGGAGGATGAGGGAGAGGGGGGGAGAGAGAGAGAGGGGGGGGGGGGAGGGAGAGAGAGGGGGAGGGGGAAAGAGAGAGAGGGTGAGGGTGAGTGAGGGAGGGATGAAGGGTGAGGGAGTGTGTGTGTGCGTGTTCATCATTTGGTATTCATGCTGCGTCTCTTCCCCGTGTTCATCAGATTATCTTCAACTCTCTCTTCACCCACTTTCGGCTTCCTTGTTTCTCTCCTTCATTTTTGTTTTACACAGTTCGTATTATCGTATTAAGTCTTTTAACAGTGAATTGAGTTTGGCGTTTAGTATCTCCCCTTGTTTATTTCACTCCCTTGATGCTCAAGATGGTGCTGCACGCAGCTGACTCCTGCTGTAGTGACCAGCTGACTCCTGCTGTAGTGACCAGCTGACTCCTGCTGTAGTGACCAGCTGACTCCTGCTGTAGTGACCAGCTGACTTGTTTGTGACCAGCTGACTCCTCCTGTAGTGACCAGCTGACTCCTGCTGTAGTGACCAGCTGACTCCTGCTGTAGTGACCAGCTGACTCCTCCTGCAGTGACCAGCTGACTCCTCCTGCAGTGACCAGCTGACTCCTCCTGCAGTGACCAGCTGACTCCTGCTGTAGTGACCAGCTGACTCCTGCTGTAGTGACCAGCTGACTCCTCCTGCAGTGACCAGCTGACTCCTCCTGTAGTGACCAGCTGACTCCTCCTGTAGTGACCAGCTGACTCCTCCTGTAGTGACCAGCTGACTCCTCCTGTAGTGACCAGCTGACTCCTCCTGTAGTGACCAGCTGACTCCTCCTGTAGTGACCAGCTGACTCCTCCTGTAGTGACCAGCTGACTCCTCCTGTAGTGACCAGCTGACTCCTCCTGTAGTGACCAGCTGACTCCTCCTGTAGTGACCAGCTGACTCCTCCTGTAGTGACCAGCTGACTCCTCCTGTAGTGACCAGCTGACTCCTCCTGTAGTGACCAGCTGACTCCTCCTGTAGTGACCCGCTGACTCCTCCTGTAGTGACCAGCTGACTACTCCTGTAGTGACCAGCTGACTACTCCTGTAGTGACCAGCTGACTACTCCTGTAGTGACCAGCTGACTACTCCTGTAGTGACCATTTCGTGCTGATGTGTGGGTCCCGGCTGTGATCTGTGGTGTTACCTCGCGTTGTTGGACGGTAGAGCGACAGCCTCGCTCCATGCAGGTCGGTGTTCAATCCCCGACCGTCCAGGTGGGTGGGCACCGTTACTTCACCTTCCAAGTGCTATATAATCGTAATGGCTTAGGGCTTTCGCCTGATAATGACCTTACCTCATTGCTGGGGGCTTCGTAGCGTAATGTACGTCGCCTCGGCATCCGCAGTGGACTGAAACATCATCGTCATTGCAATTTCAGGCGTGTAGGGGTTCGGTAATTGACTAACATAGCCTTGGATTTGGCACGAACCTTCAACGTGTAGAGTTCACACCTATTGTACCAGGAACAGGTTATAGGTCCCCAATGGTGACGCTGTGGTATACCAGGAACAGCTTATAGGTACCAATGCTGGTGCTGTGGTACCCACTCCCCACCCGCACTCCCACTTCTGCTCCATTAGAAGTTCTGTTTCATGTGCCGGAGTTGTGCTTCGTAGCAAAGTTTTAGCGAATGTGTTGTCAGTGTTGCGGTGTTTGCAGTATGCCTGTATTGTAGTGTTTGTGTTGTACAAGAGGTAGGTTGTGTTAGTGGGTTTGTGCGCGCGTATTCTTGACGTTATCTTGAGATGATTTCGGGGCTTTAGTGTCCCCGCGGCCCGGTCCTCGACCAGGCCTCCACCCCCAGGAAGCAGCCCATGACAGCTGACTAACTCCCAGGTACCTATTTACTGCTAGGTAACAGGGGCATTCAGGGTGAAAGAAACTTTGCCCATTTGTTTCTGCCTCGTGCGGGAATCGAACCCGCGCCACAGAATTACGAGTCCTGCGCGCTATCCACCAGGCTACAAGGCCCCCTAAATTGTGTATGGCTTTTGAATGCTTGGCTCTCATGTTCATCGGTGCGTGCGTGTGTGCGTGCGCGCGTGGCCCTAGCGCGTTCTTCCTTAACCTGTTGTAAGGGTTCGAGCGGTTTCCGGTTTAGAAGAGCAGGTTTCCAAGAGGGAAAAGTTTGTTTTGATAGAGAATAGTGTATCGGTAAGTGGTTATAATTACGGGCTCCGAGATATTCTCTTCAGTAGACGGGGGGGGGGGGGGGGGGAGACCCATCCATATACAATGAAATTACGTGAAAAATATATGAGAAAATATTGAGGTTATGCAGTGGGCTCGAACTCGCGTCCCTGGCCAGGTTAGCTATGTCAGAGGAAGATAAGCGAGGCGTAGTGGTAAAAAAAAACACATTCACCCCGGGTCCTGGGCCCAGATTCACGAAAGCACTTACGCAAGCACTTACGAACGTGTACATCTTTCCTCAATCTTTGACGGCTTTAGTTACATTTATTAAACAGTTTACAAGCATGATAACTTGCCAATCAACTGTTGTTATTGTTATAAACAGCCTCCTGGTGCTTCGGAGCTCATTAACTGTTTAATAATTGTAAACAAAGCCGCCAAAGATTGAGAAAAGATGTACAGGTTCGTAAGTGCTTGCTTAAGTACTTTCGTGAATCTGGTCCCTGGACAGGGAGGATTGACTAGGCGCCAATCGTCAACTGTTTTCCCCCCTGTTCACCCGGCAGTAACTGGGTACCTGGTTGTTAACCGATTGGCGGAACGTGTTCCAGGGGGGGGGGGAGGGGATCTAGTGGGTAAAGCTTACCATGAACTATGGGAAGGGAAAGCTCTCAGCCTGTTAACAGGAATCTCACGTTATCTATTCCTGTACCCACACACGTGTAAAAAAAAATACTGCAAGAGACCATAGACCTCATCTATTTCCTTCGGTATGTTGTACGTTGTGATCATATCTCTTCTGGTCCATCTAACTGACGGACCCCCCCCCCCCCCCCTCACCTTCAGTGTTACAGTATATTCTGATCATTGCTTCAGCGTGAACACATTGTACTCCATGTGCTCATTATATTCCATCTAGGCATTATATTCTACCTGGTCATTATATTCTACCTGGTCATTATATTTCATTTAGTCATTATATTTCTTCTAGTCATTATATTTTATCTCATTATATTCCATGTAGTCATTATATTCCATGTAGTCATTATAGTACAGGGCAATCATTGTATTATGTGGCCTCATTACACCGCGTTTCTCACGTTCTCAGAGGTGATTGGGGCTACCCCCCCTTTTTAAGGGTTTAGTGGGGGGGGGGGAGAAGATGTTGGCGAACAAGTGAGTTGTGGTTTTTAAGATAATAAAATGACTGTAGTTGTTTGTTTGAGGTGTTGCAGGTATTGTAGGTCCTTGAGGCTATTGCAGGTGTTCTAGTATGTGTAGGTGTTGCGGGTGTTGTACGTTAAGTATAGCCAATGTTCTGTTCTTTCACCCTGATGCCCCCTGTTCACCTAGCAGTAAATAGGGACCTGGGAGTTAAACAGCTGCTACGGAGCTGCTTCTCTGGGGGAGAAAGGGGGGGGTGGGGTGTAACAAAAAAAAGGGGGCCTGGTCGAGGACCGGGCCGCAGGGGACGCTAAGCCCCGAAATCATCTCAAGATAACCTCAACATCTCAAGAATGTTATCCAAGTGCATAATGGAGGGTGTTTAAATGTTTGGAGTGCCTCTGTAAAGCGCCCCGAGACTGTTGGCCCAAATGTTTACCAGAGTGTATTCGCCTAATTGTGCTTGTGGGGGGGTTGAGCTCTGGATCTTTGGTCCCGCCTCTCAACCGTCAATCAACCGGAGAAGCAATGTTGACAGACTCGAGGTGGTGGTGGTGGGGGGGGGGGGGTCAGATATGCAGCATTCCCCGTTGTTAAATATCATCCCCCCAATGTTTACTGACGTTACTTGTATGATATTCTCACGTTTTCTTGCCTTTCGTTGATAACGAGGATCCACGTCCTCGCGGCCCGGTCTCTGACTTCGCCGCCTGGTTGGTGGGCTGGTCAACCAGGGGACCAGATTCACGAAGCAGTTACGCAAGCACTTACGAACCTGTCCATCTTTTCTCAATCTTTGGCTGCTTTATTTACAATTATTAAACAGCTAATGAGCTCCGAAGCACCAGGAGGCTGTTTATAACAATAACAACAGTTGATTGGCAAGTTTTCATGCTTGTAAACTGTTTAATAAATGTAACCAAAGCCGTCAAAGATTGAGGAAAGATGTACACGTTCGTAAGTACTTGCGTAACTGCTTCGTGAATCCGTAAGTACTTGCGTAACTGCTTCGTGAATCCTGGTCAACCAGGCTGTTAGAGGCAGCTGCGTTGAGTTACAACTCTGCCATTTAAATTATCATGAGATTGTTGAAGCTGTTTAACACATTGTAGTTAATATACTACTAAGTGTCTGGCTCCTAAGTGGCTGTTTAAACATTAAAGTTTACGAGCCGGGGACTCGTAATTCTGTGGCGCGGGTTCGATTCCCGCACGAGGCAGAAAACAAATGGGCAAAGTTTCTTTCACCCTGAATGCCCCTGTTACCTAGCAGTAAATAGGTACCTGTGAGTTAGTCAGCTGTCACGGGCTGCTTCCTAGGGGTGGAGGCCTGGTCGAGGACCGGGCCGCGGGGACACTAAAGCCCCGAAATCATCTCAAGATAACCTCAAGATTAAGGACCAGCAAGAGTACTTGGGTATCAGTACTTACCTGTCCGTGACTACGGAGTGAGGTCTAGGGGGAGCTATGAGGAGAAAACGCTAAGCCATTACGACTGTATAGCACTTGGAAGGGATCAGGATTTGAGATGGGACAGGGGGATGGTGCCCAACCACTTGGACGGTCGGGGATTGAACGCCGACCTGCATGAAGTTAGACTGTCGCTCCTACCGTCCGGCCGAAATGATGATTGACCCTTTGAATGAGTGATAATCACCTATTCCCTCCCACTTAATCCCTACGGCCGACCCCCCCCAAAATCTATGGCTGATTCCCCATGTTTAAAGCCGTTTATAAAGTTTAAAGCCAACAGCATTTTAATTGATATTCACGACCGGTGATAAGGCACATCTAGAGTATACCTGTGGTATACCTAGAGTGTTCTTGGAGGTCTACTCCCCATGTCCGGCCTACCTTGAGGTTACCTTGAGGTGCTTCCGGGGCTTAGCGTCCCCGCGGCCCGGTCGTCGACTAGGACTCCTGGTTGCTGGACTGATCAACCAGGCTGTTGGACGCGGCTGCTCGCAGCCTGACGTATGAGTCACAGCCTGGTTCATCAGGTATCATTTGGAGGTGCTTATCCAGTTCTCTCTTGAACACTGTGAGGGGTTTGCCAGTTATGTCCCTTATGTGTAGCAGAAGCGTGTTGAACAGTCTCGGGCCTCTGATGTTGATAGTTCTCTCTTGAACACTTGTGAGGGGTCGGCCAGTTATGTCCCTTATGTGTAGCGGAAGCGTGTTGAACAGTTTCGGGCCTCTGATGTTGATAGTTCTCTCTTGAACACTGTGAGGGGTCGGCCAGTTATGTGTAGTGGAAGCGTGTTGAACAGTCTCGGGCCTCTGATGTTGATAGTTCTCTCTTGAACACTTGTGAGGGGTCGGCCAGTTATGTCCCTTATGTGTAGCGGAAGCGTGTTGAACAGTCTCGGGCCTCTGATGTTGATAGTTCTCTCTTGAACACTGTGAGGGGTCGGCCAGTTATGTGTAGCGGAAGCGTGTTGAACAGTCTCGGGCCTCTGATGTTGATAGTTCTCTCTTGAACACTGTGAGGGGTCGGCCAGTTATGTGTAGCGGAAGCGTGTTGAACAGTCTCGGGCCTCTGATGTTGATAGTTCTCTCTTGAACACTGTGAGGGGTCGGCCAGTTATGTGTAGTGGAAGCGTGTTGAACAGTCTCGGGCCTCTGATGTTGATAGTTCTCTCTTGAACACTGTGAGGGGTCGGCCAGTTATGTGTAGTGGAA